>NW_020272964.1:1146790-1268033 GCF_003268045.1 Sipha flava | reverse complement strand
GTAGATGTTTCATTATTATGTTTAACATGAGTCTTAGAAATATTTTCTTCTATATCATTTATTGATTTATTTCTAGCATCCGATGTCGAGGTAGATGTTTCACAGGTTCCACTATTACTTTTAAAATATTTGTTCATCATTTTTGCATTTTTTTTCTAATTCTAATTGAGCTTGAGCTCTACGCTTTCGATATTGGGCTCCTGAAGGTTTATCTTTTTTTTGGCGGCATGGTATCAATTATTTTACCTACAATTATTTATTTATTTATATTTGCATATTTAGGTTAAAAAAAATAATATTTTATGATAAAATGAAAAAGAAGAGAAGACTTATTTGAATTATCGTGTGTAATATGAAATTCAATAATTTCAATTTAATTCAATAATTAAAATATTATAGGTATGTTTTATTATAAATAATCAATAGATCGCACGAATTATTGTGCAATTGCAATCATTACATACTCTATAATATTATAGTATATAGCCACAACGTCGTAGCCGAATGTATTATATTATAGGCTGCTGTCGAATTGTAAGACGAAAATAATATTATAATATTATATTAAATTTATAGATACTGGGAAAACGTGTTTAAGTATTTTCATAATAATAAATATGTGAATGTGCGATTCATCACGTTATATCGACCGTTGCGCCATATATTAATTATTATATATTATCATCATAATATATTATATTATATCATAGTATATTCATTAACATAAAATATCAAATCAAATATAAATATATAATATTATTTCACGCCACTACTGTTTATAATATAGGAATACTGTGTTTCGCTACTTATTTATTAAAACAACCAGCGAACGGAATTTATTTTAAAAAAGAAACCAAAATATTATGTAAAAATGTACTAAACAAAATATATGAGTATTAATTACCTGTTGGCTGTTGGCAGTTACTTGTTAGTTTATAATATTTGACAGCAGACCATACGAAGCGAGAGCTTATCGAAAACAATAAATAATTGTGTTTTGTGTGTGTAGACGTGTAGTGTACTAGTGTGTGTCAGGCAATTGTGTCTTTTGGTTTACTCTACACTGCGGTATTTTCGCCGTAAGGTCCGAATGGGTTTTATCATCGCGGTTTTTCTAACGAATCGTTATCGTCTAGACGTCTAGTTATATGAATTTATTTATAAATGGGTAAATATTATAATATAAAAATAATTATTACGACCAACTATATATTTTATTGACACATAAATATGCGGTGGTATGCTTCCATAGTTCCATGGATTGGTGCATTATTTTTAGTTTTTACATCAAAACCAGCGGTATCGATGCACATGCACTGTTACATTCTTATATTCTACAAATATGACTAAAATGAGATAATTGCAGATGCATCTTCTGATCTTCAACTAAAATGACATTAGATAATGAAAATGAATATTTCAAATTGTATAGATTGTTAATGCCTTTTAAAAGTTAAATTAAATAAAAATAATTTTCAGTTTGGCGCCCCTTCCGTGCTGGCGCCCTGGGCAGTCGCCCAGGTCGCCCATAGCTTTCGCCGGCCCTGACTTTGAACACATTTAAGGAGAAGTTATTTAATTGTTAGTATGTAACTAGTAATTAACTAGGTAAAACAAATGTTTAATAAATAGTTTATTATAAATAATTAATAAATAATAAGTATGTAATGTTAAATTTGTACGATGTTGGTGTACCAATAATAAATATTAATTAGCTTAATAAAGTAAATTCCTTAGTGTGATATAAATTTAGTTAAATGATTAAATTAATACAAAAAAAATTTTTTTAATTGTTTAGGACGTTTAGGTAAACATAAAATTATATTTACGATACGATATCGATATCGTAGAAATAACGATATCGCGATACAATATCGGAAAAATCTGAACGATATTGATACAAAAAATTATATCGTTGCCCAGCACTAGTATAAATCAATATAAAACTAGGAAACGTTATCGGTTTGCCTTGTTTAAATTGGTCGGTGATAGTGTTATTGCCCGCAGGGGGAATATTTATAGACAGCATGTGGGTAATCGCGGAGATACATAGTAGGTACACAATTATAACCAGTTGCGGCGCGTAAACAATTTTATAGGATAGACAACAAGACAACCAAAGATACTGGCGCGGATCCAGTGGTAAGGTCATGGGGGTTACGACCCCCCCCCCCAGAAAACCATCAAGATTAGATCCTTCGTGTTTATTTAAAAACTAAAATATGCATAAAATGAGTTTTTAATTTTTTTTCAATTAGATATTTTCTTGCAATAAAAATGTTATACAACATAATATATTTATATACATTTAAACTTAAACTTGTTCATAAAATCATAATTTCCATCCAACTTCTAAGAATATTAATAGTGATTTTAAACTTACTGATAGACTATAATATTGTTGGTGAATAAATATAAATATAATAGAAAATCTGCAGAAATTTTTGAGTGTTCGACTTTCGACGGAAAGATAACTTATCTTAGATAAGATTACTGTCAATCCGTTGGCTGGTACCGAATTGGTTCCCAAGCTCCAACCTCACGTGCCGAAATGGTTCTCGTCTGAAAAAGGTATTTTATTAGGTATAGCCGAATTGGTTTCCGTTTAATTACACACATTTTCCTTCTCAATTTTACAGACTTAGGACTATCAACTTTAAAGTAGGTTTGGTTAATGTGCGTTAATGTATGTTAAAAAAAAGTAATAAAATAAAAATATATACAATTTTAAATCGTTGATTTGGAAGTTAACTAGTCATCTCACATAGGTGTATGAAATATAAATAATAAAATATAATAAATACATTTTAAAACCACTGATTTGCAAATTTGAAGCTAACTTTCTTTAAATATTTAATTCTTGTAATATTCTCATTAATGTACTCAGTCATACAATTTTCCAAGTATTTGTTATTTCTTTCCTGTTTGCTAGTAATTTGCTAGTCTTTAGTAATCTATATTATATCTATTATATTTCTATACTCTATCTTATCAATATAATAATTGTATCTATATGTCATACATATAGCTTTTAAAATTTTGTTTTTTGCTCTCCATGTACTGGCCCATCTAACCTGTACACAAATGGGAACCAATTTGGCTATACCTAATAAAATACCTTTTTCAAACAGGAACCAATTCGGTTACTCCCATTCCGTTACCCGTATGTTTATATAATATTATAGCATATACATGCTATGGCACCGCTAATCGCTATTTTAGGTTCTAATAACTTGTTAAAAATACTATACATGCGATCATTCTCTACTCTCAGGCGTTTTAAGGCTTCGTTTAAACATGGGAAAGAAACGCTTTGTTCAGTATTCACAAGAATATACACATAAATGTTGATAATATTATTTCTAAATAATAAAATAATAATTTACATAATATTTACATAATTAATTAATATAATTACTAACTTTACAAAATTAAAAATACGCCGCTGTTGATGTACATATATGCATATGTGGATATCAGGGAGGGGCTTAGACCCCCCAAATATTTTAATAGCCCCAAAATCGAAACTTTATTAGAAATTTTATTCGTTATTTTTTTTATTTATTTATAATTATCTGTTCATTTTTTTTTAAAATCGTAAAATAAAAAATAATAGAAAACTATTTACAATAGCATTAACAATACCAATTACATAGTTAGGCTACTTGCGAAAGAAGTTTCAGTGCAATGAAAAAAAATAAAAAACTTGGTTAAGGACATTGTTGGTTCAACATAGGTTCAGCAATTTTTCAATACTATATATTGAAAAATATAAAAATCTATGATATTTTGAGTATCTTTGCTAACACAAATAGTTATTTGTCATTAAAATAAAATATTAATTATTTTTAAATATATGTTATTTAGTGTTTTTTTAATACAATTTATCTATCTTAATATATCTATATTTTTAATGATAATAAGTCTTACTTGTGTATGGGAAGGGGGTGTGGGGGGCGAAGCTCCTGCGGGTTATTTTACATTGAATTATTATAGACACCCCAAGCATTCAACCAAATATCCGCCTATGCATATATATATGTATGTGTTTAATATTTAAAAATAAAATTTATATGAATAAGATATAACATTCGACTTTCCAAGTGGAAAATGAATCTGTTATGAGTAAATGCAGTTTGGACCATACCTAATTTATAATATTTGTAGTTCCTGTATAAATAAATATAGATATGTAGTATTGTATTACAAAATTGAATTATCAATAATTATTTTTTAATTAGTCAATCAATTTAATCTTAATTTGATTATTGCTTATTGGTATATAATTGCTTAGTAAAACTTATCTTTTTAATTGGTTTTTATTTTAATTATATTTGAAGTCATGGTTTACTCTATGTATACTAGTATCGATTATTACATAATCATTATAATTTATACTGAAGATGACCCAATATATTAGAGTAGAGGTTCCCAAACTGTGGGTCGCGATTATATTTTTAGTGGGTCGCGTTGTATTTTTCATGTGTTTCTATTATTAATGGTTGATGTTTAATTATTTAGTTAATTTTATTATAAAATTTTATCTGCGTTTGTAACAGTTACAAATTTATTGCGACCAATAGACATAATAATATTTCTTTATATGTCTATGCTCGACTGTGTCAACACAACGCAATCAAATTAATGATTATTGAAAATATAGCAATATCTTCTTCTTCCTTCAGCTTAACGGTTCTTGAAGGGCCTGAGCTGCCACAAGTAAGTCTCTCCACCTTTCTCTGTTGAGTGCTAATTCAACAGACGCATTCACATCCACCAATTGAACGTCCTTCTCCACAGCATCCTTCCATCACATTCGCGGTCTACCCAGTGGTCGTTTTTTTTTGTATCGTTGTGGTTATGACCTTTTTGAGTATATCATCTTCAGCTCTCCAAATATGTCCAAACCACTCCATTCTCCTAGTTCTTATAAACGTTAATATTGTTGGTTTTCCATACAATTGGTACAAATTTTCGTTTTTCCGCCTTTCGAATGTTCTTAGATCGGGATTGTACACCGGGCCAAAAATTTTTCTCAAAACTTTTCTTTCAAATATTGCCAATTTTTTGTTATCGCCTTTCGTCGTAGACCAAGTCTCACACGCGTAAGTAACTATTGGTCTCAGATAACTGCTATAGAGTAGTGTTTTCGACCTTCTCGACAGCAATTTAGATTTCAATAACTTTTGGATGCTATGGTAGCATCGGTTTCCACTTGCTAACCGTTCAACTATTTCCTGATGCATGTCGTTTTTATTGTTTATGTTCACACCTAGATACTTAAAATTTTCTACACTTTCAAATGTGAAATTATCTATTTGTAGATTAGGCTGATCTTCTCTTCTCCTGGAGAGTACCATACATTTTGTTTTTTCTTCGTTGATACAAAGTCCCATTCTTTTGCTGGCCTTCACGAGGTTAGACATTGTCTGGGTGATATCTTGTCTTGTGTTTCCTAAAATTACAATGTCATCTGCGTACGCCAATATTAATTCTTTATTTACCACCTCAACTTGATGACTATGGTTTATTTCTCGAATCACCATATATATATATAGGTTTGGATTTCAAACATATCTGCAGTTCCTAATTGCAACAAATAAGTTAATATAATCTGTATATTGTGAGGCATAGACAAGGTAAATTCCGACTATTCCTTATTATTTATACTTCATAGTTTTTAGTGTTTATATAGAACCTCCTTAATCTGCTTCCTTTTTTGTTATTGTATTCAATCCCTAAATATTCATATATCTGTTAGGTCAGAATAACCATGGGCGTCGTGAAAAGGGTGCAAGGGATGCATTTGCACTCTTCTGTAGGACAAAGGCTACATTATCATTATCAGATTTTCTAGTAGCTTGCATTACTTTATAGCCGTCGAAATAAAAACGAAAATAATTTTGTATTATCATACAATTTTAAAAAATATTCCGTATTTATATATTATATTTATATTCCGTAAAAAATATATATATAATAAACTGCAATAATTTAAACATTATTTAGAAATCAGCGTATATATTATGCATGCTGCACCTCATTAACGGAATTCCTGGCGGCGCCTGTGGTTATAATTAGTTATAATTTTTTTTGTAGTATATTTCTAATTTTTAATTAATATTTTTTTAAGTAAATAATGTGTAATAATTTTATTTACCTAGAAAACAATTAAAATCAAGAAGATTTTAGTTAATTTATATTTTGTAGAAACTTAACTTATACTTATTTAATTATTATTTGATTTTATTTGATTTTTCATATGTGGCCTATGTATTTATGTTTTTTTTAGGTAATGGAAGCGATGCTGGTGCAGCTTCTACCTTTGCAATTAAAAAAGATCGAAATTGGGTTATCAATGGTACTAAATCCTGGATAACAAATGCACATGAAGCTGAAGCATCAGTTGTATTTGCTACAACTGATAAAGCAAAGAAGCATAAAGGAATTAGTGCATTTTTAGTGAGAAAAGAGTATCCCGGTAAAAAATTATTTGAGTATTAAATTCATTCAAACTGTATATTACATTGACATTGTGTTTTAGGGTTCTCTTTGGGGAAAAAAGAAGATAAACTAGGTATACGAGCTTCATCTACTAGCAATTTAATATTTGATGACTGTTCCATTCCTGAAGAAAATCTTTTGGGGGAACCTGGTATGGGATTTAAAATTGCCATGATGACCTTAGGTAATATACTAGATTTATTTATAGTTGAATATTGTTCTATATAGTATATAATAATTTTAGATGCTGGTCGCATTGGAATTGCTTCACAAGCATTAGGTATAGCACAAGCATCCCTTGATGTTGCTGTAGAATATGCAACCAAGAGAATGGCATTTGGTGCTCCTATATCTAAATTACAAAGTATTCAAGTAATAATATTTTTTATAATTTTTATTATACTCAGTTAATATTTAATTCTTTATCTGTAGAATAAAATTGCTGATATGTCTTTACGTGTAGAGAGTGCAAGATTATTAACATGGAGAGCTGCTGTATTAAAGGACGAACACAAACCATTTACAAAGGTTAATTATTATTTTTTAAATAATAATTTTTTTTTTAATATTTTTTTTTTTTTATAAGGAGGCAGCAATGGCTAAGCTAGCAGCATCGGAGGCGGCAACATTTAATGCACATCAGTGTATTCAAGTATTGGGTGGTATGGGTTATGTTTCTGATATGCCTGCTGAACGCCATTATCGCGATGCTCGAATAACAGAAATTTATGAAGGGACATCTGAAATACAAAAGTTGGTGATTGCTGGAAATGTTTTTAAAGAGTATAGTTCTTAATTTTGTACTTTAAGTATTGTAAAAACTTATTTGAAAGTATACGATACAATTGTTACATTGACTGAATTTTTGTTTTTAAAAACTTGTTTATTTACTAAAGAATAAATACATTATGAAACTATATACATGTATATTTAAAATAATAAAGTATTATGATGATATATTAGCTATTAATTAAATTGTTAGTAATGTGTTATGAGCTTGCATTCAGGAGTTGATTAGATAAAAGCCGCATCCCGAAGTGACAGGAAAACTCTATATTTCGAAATAACATATCACTGACCTTATTCTGTGTTGAATAGTCATAAGAAAATGAACGATAAGGAATTCACACAAAATAGGGGTATATAAGTAGGTTCCAAACAGACCATTAAAACAGATGTCTTAGTCCGGTCTATGCCAGCACCTTCACACCATTTTATGTAATAATTAAATTGAATTTTGAATTATTTGATGAGTTAATAAATATCTGAATTTAGAAATTACTTGTAAGTAAATATTTTAAAGTTGAGAGTTATTTTATTTCACTACATTGATTGAAAAGCTGTGCAATTGATGGTACTAAACTCTTGTTGCACTAGTTTGTACGGTAATCGTGTACGTAATCTGGCACGCAACACAACTGACGCAGTCGGTAATTCTTTTTGAGTTATTCAATTTATAAAAGTTATTGAATAAATAAGAATTATAGAGAATTAACTATTATTGAGAATTATTTGGACTAATATATTAATAGTAGCGAGCCCTTTAACTTTAACCATCAAAATGTTTCTGATGATAAACAGTTGTGGGAGAAATACACTGATTTGGTATTGAATTACACCGAAAACACAACTATGTAAATAATTGTCCGTAAAATCTTGGTTTGTGGTTTATAAGTAATTATACTTTATTTTAGTTAATAACACACACTTATCAGAACCTTAATGAGGTTAATCAAACAATAATTAATAGTTAATTACATTAATCCAATTTAAAAATTTATAATTTGAATTTTGTACCTCTGTGTAACAATAAAATGATAATATCAAAGCAATTAACTCAGAGTTCAATCTTTCTAGGACTTAATCTAATTTAAAATCTATTTAAATTTCAAACATTATTTTTTGTTTATTGATAAATGAGTTATCAATAAATTAATTGTTGATGGATCCTATTACTGGATAGTTTTCCTGCTCACTTATATTTTTAATCTAAATTTATTTATTTATAGCCAATTAGTTTATTGCATTATATTTAAAATTGGATTGTTTTTTTAAATTGTATATAAAACAAAATTTAAATCTGGTGAAATAATTTATTTTTAAAAATTTAGAGATTTTAATATTAATCTAAAATATAATAACCTTTGCCCTATTTTTATTCCTTAAATTGTAATTATTCATTATATTTATATGTAAATAAATAGTATGATTAGTATCTGATTACATTAAATCAATATTATAATAAATTATAGAAACATCTGTAAAACAATTATTAATAGTCTATATCATCAACATTTTTTTTGTTTTAGAGCAGTGGTGGCCAAATTACGGCCCGCCATCATTTAATATCTGGCCCGCGAAAGTCTTCTATATTACAGCACTTATTTGTATAACTGTAATATTTTGCATTTACGTAAAAAAATTTAGAATGCATTTTTTTATGGCCCGCGATAAAAAAAAGTTGTTTTTTATGGCCCGAGGAAAAGAAAGTTTAACCACCACTGTTTTAGAGCTTGAAATAAATTTAAAAATATTTGGTGATACATTTTATTTATTTTACTAATTGCACATACTACTTAAAAATAAAATATTAAATATATCTATAATGTACTTGTTATATTATAATGATCACTTAATTTTCATTATTTATACTTGAAATTAATGAGATACATAATTTATAATTTAATTAAAGAACAAATTATAACATCTACAGTTTATAATTTAATTTTTTAAGTATATTTTTTTAAAAATTCTGATATTTAACTAATACTTTAGTAAAAATCAATCAAGTGTTGTCACATAGAAGTATCACAAAAAGAGAGCATGTATATAATTACTATTATTTTTATTTTAAGTAGCAGTACATGGTTTAAAATTACAATGGAACAGACAGTTACATTTAAGTAAACTACTTATTATTACATTTATTTGTAATTTTTGCCAAAGTCTACTCCCTTCTTAATGTTGGAAGCCAATTCTGGTAACGCTGCTTTTAGCAAATCTTTTTCAAAATCTGATAGATTTCCTATGCCAAAGTTCTTTTCGATTCCATTTTTCTGAGAAAAAAACCAATAAATAAACATGTTAATTACTTTGAATTAAAAATTTATTCCAAATTACAATAATATTAAAATTATTTTACATTTCATATTAGAATTAAAATATTATCTGAAAAATGTTAATATATATATTCATTAATGATTGTAATTGATTATCAGAAGTTATATAGTATATACTAAATTTACCCCAATAAGAACAGGAGTACTAAAGAATGGTGATTCAGTCACTGATGATTCTACGAAAGAGCATTCAACAACATTAGGTTCACCAAGAATTGCTTTACACATGGAAATTGTAAATTTAGCTCCAGCATATGCCATTGATAAAGTAGCTGAACCTGCACCTGCTTTAGCTTGTACAACTTCAGTGCCAGCTTCCTAAAACAAACATAATAATATAAATAAAAACAAATGTAAAATAGTAGCAAGATTATTTTAATAAACAGTTTTTACTTGAATACGTTTAGTAAGTTTTACAAGAATATCATGGTCAAATGTTACTTTTGGTACACATTGAGATATTAAGGGAATTATCGTTGGACCAGAATGTCCACCAATTACAGGGACATTAATTTCAGTGGCATTAAGACCCTAAAAAAATAGAAAAAAAAATAAAATATAAAAAATAGTACATAAGATTAATAAATAAATATATAAAATGTTATACTAAAATAATATACTTTAAGTTCAGCAATGAATCTATTAGATCGGACAATATCTAAAGTAGTTACACCAAATAATCTTTTTGGGTCGTATACATTAAGCTTTTTTAATATTTCTGCAGCAGCTGGTACAGCACTATTCACCTAAAATATTGAAAAATAAACCAATATTGACAAGTATAAATTAAAATTTAAATAATAATAATTTTTTACAGTTTTACATGTTACATAACCTAATAACTAAAACTGATGATTAATATATGATAAAAATAATGAAACAAATGAAGAGCACTTAATGTACCTATAAATTAATAAATTACTTTCATCTAAATAAATTGGTACATATATTTAAACAAAATAAAAAATAGACATCTAATAAAAATATGCACAATATATCTACAAAAATTTACATATACTATCTATATAATATGTATATAAGTACAGACAAATAATTCAGATAGGTAATAATTTCAGTTTCAAAATAAAAATCTTAGAAAAGTAGTACATTTGAAAATACTTCATTATTTAATTATTTTCATTCATTATTCTGCCTTAATGAAACAAAACACCTAACTTGTCTTAACTATTCGGGTGAATTACTACAATTACAAATTAAAAATAATAAATGCAATAATTACAATTATTTTGATGAAGTTAGTAATATAAATGGTTAAATGTTGTGAAATAATAACAAAATAATCAAGTAATGAGGGAGCATTCAAGTACAACATAAGTAGACCAAAGAGGGAGGAGCTAATCCTAGGAAAATCTTAAATCTGATCCGTTCCATGAAAATAGCAAATATTGATGAATTACTGATCTTATTGAAGATGTGCCATCTACTGTGTGATTTAAGAGTTATGTAAAGTTTGTAAATTGTCGAAAAACTAAGCATAGTCTTCTCACCTATCCATCATTATAACCCCACTACAGTGGTGTGTTGAAGCAATTTTTGGAGAAATTAGAAGACTTAGTTGAATTTTTAGATTATGGAAATAATATTACATATTTAAAGAAATTATAAACAATTTTTATATTTATTTTGATTACAGAAATTTATTTTAATAATTGCAGAAATTCATTTTTATTTATAAGAATATAATAATTTAAAAATTTATGAAAAAACTATAGATATAGGTAGTCAATGTCTGATGTACGCAGACATAGGGGAGAAAGGAATCAAAAATTCTAAAAAGCCTGCCCATGTAATATTGATAAATAATATTAATATTTAATATTTGAATATTTCTTTAGACGTTATCAATTTAATTAATTTTTTTTTAAATTTTTTTGATTGGTTAGAAATTTTAGTATTAAAGATATTAAAAAGTGATTATCCTAAATTTGAAAATATATCATAATAATGAAATTATGTCATTTGCTTATTTTTTGGTACTCAATTGTATTTGATTTATATTAAATATTCAACTGAATTAATGACTTTTTTCATCAGACTTAAATTGTTATGGTCATTATCTCACAAGAGATCAATAAATTATTAAATTATTATAAATTAATTTTAATATCTGTAAAAAACTTGGTGGTTCATATGAAACTTTGTTGAAGATTGTAAGATAACATAATTTTTTTTTTTAACCAACAGTATAGAAGATGGTGCCTCAGCAAAACAATTTCCAAGCATAAAATAATCTAACATAGTTCAACTAAGTATTTCGATAGTATCAGTACATCAAAAAAAAAAAGAAAAAAAAAGTAATTTAAATAATATATTAACTTCTTCCAAATTAATTGGAATAGTTTTATGGAATTCTTGAATTCTTGCACATGTACTGTCAAAAGTTAAAATTACAACATTTTTTTGTTTGTTAAACAACAATAATACTATTATAATTTACTGTTATCTAAAATTACAATAATACATAACACATGATGAATAACATTTATAAATTAATTAATATTTATCAACTAAATAAATAAAATTTGTTGATTATTATGAATATTTTATTTTGATAAATGTGTATTTATTTATCAACACTAGGAATATTGAACTAACAATTCTTCACTTACGCAAAAAAAGTATAAGAGTGTAGGTTGTTTAATTATTTAGAAAAATATTTTGTAATTTTTATTCTAAAGTGTTTTACATTCAATTTATTGACAGAGTTGGATCAAAATGTCTTTAAATTTGTAAGTTTTCATTTATAAATTATTATTAAAATATAATACTTATAGAATTGTACATTTAAAATTAAAGAAGTAATAAAATGTTAGCATTTAACATATAATAAAAATATTATTATTGCTTTATTACATCTTTAGATAGAATTAAGTTAAAAAGAATAAGTGATCCTATCATTATATTTTATTAGTACATAGTCAAGGATTTTTAAATTTTTTAGCAGTTATAAAGGATTGAAAATATAAATCTAATTAATAAAGCAATTTAGAAAAAAATTAATTTCATAATTAATAAATTATAATAAATTATTATAAAATGTTAACATTAACTGAAAATGTTATAATCTAACCACCATCTCTTACACTTTTATATTTTAAATGTAAAACATATACTCACATTTTTAAAAATATTATAATAATATATTTATAAGAAATAACATTATAGAAAGCCCAGATTTATATTTTTTAGTATATTATACATAAAGAAATATCTTAAATTTTATTTAGAATAAAATTAAATAGTATTACTTAAGAATTTGATTTAGAAATGTATCAATTGCACCACCATTGATAAAAATGCACAAAAATAGTACAAGAAAAAATTATGATTATAAATATGGTCAGAAAAATATTTTTAATAAAATAGAAGAACATTTCAAAGTAAGTGGTAGAATTCAAACCCTAAAAACAAAATAAAATAATGAGAACACACGGCAAAATTTAATTGATGTTAAATACTATAGATTATTAGAGTGGAAAAAGTATACAACCCCCAACTTTATGGAATGTATTTGTTATGTAAAGAAGAATTACAAACAAGGAACATATTTGATGTAAGGGAACTTATTTTATACCACGCAACTTCATCAGAAAACGCAATTGAAATTTCAAAAAATAATATTGATTGGCGTGTAACTTCAAGGGCAAAATATGGTTATGGTGCTTGTTTTTCAACATCACCAAAGTATGCAAATAAATATTCAAGAGCTCAAGGAGGTATATCATAATAGTTTTTTATTTACATTTTTCATTTATAATAAATTATTGAATGGTTTTTTTTTTTTTTTTTACAGCATTAATAATTTTTAAGGTACTAGTGAAGAAAGAAGAAAGAGTAGATTTTAATTGTGGTTTAACAGTACCACAGAGTATAAATAATGATACAGTTGTAAGTTATAATTCATTAGTTTATGTTAAATTTGATGATTATTATTTTTATCCAAAATATATAGTTTATTACTATTAATAAGTGTAAAAGTTAATAAATTTAAAGATAATAGATTTTTATTTTTAGTTAGATATATATATCGACTAATTTATGTTTCATTAATAACTAATTGAAAACCATTTCACTAGTTTTATATTCCTTTTTAACTTCACCAAAACATTTTAGTTTTGAAAATTAATTTTTGATTCAAATATATTATATTCTATAAAACATAATAACAAAGGGCCTGTATATATATATATTCATGTGTATGAAATTGTGTAATAGTATTATCTGGTAAAATAAAAATAAAGTTTGAAATTATTATTATTATTTTATTTGTTCCTTATGTAACTATATAAGGTTCTTTCTCAAAATATTCCACACATCAATTCAAGATTGTGTTAAAAATATCCCATTTATTTTATTCTTTTTTTAAAATAATTCTAATTATTTTGTTCATTAAACTATTGATTTATATTAAAATTAAATATTTTACAGTATAACTTTTAAATAAGTAAGAGCCAAATAAATTTATAATCACTGGATCTGTGTAAACTGTGTATATGTATTTACTATACTCTTAGAAGTTTTATTTGGCTTTTTGGCTATTTATAAAAACTAAATTCAGCATTTTTTTAATTTTAATGAAAAAAATAACAGAATTGAAACGAACCATGTTTTCAAACAGCATAACATGCAAGTTAATATATACCTTAAATTTATACAAACCAACTGGGTTGGCCGATATTATTATTACCACGATAATATTTGATCAAAGATCGTACTTCTACATTTTATTACTTCAATTTAAAAATCAAAAGTACACTTGCAGTATAATATAATATCATAATCTCTTTACCGTAGTATTTAATTTATACCATTATACGGTATATAATTAAGATTAAGAAATAATATTATTATTATGATTGACTAGTTGGATTTATGATATCTATGAAATGTCATATCTTATATATTAAATAATTTGATATATACACATATAAGATATAAATTATATGAAAAAAAGTATAGATAGTGATTTGAATATGCAATAAATCACTTATTTATTAATTAAAATTAAAAAGGGCAAAACTCTCGGCTTGGGAATTATTTTGAATAAGGGATATTTTTTTAATACGGGATATTTTGAGAGCGCATGACTTTATAATAGGCAGTGTTTTTTTCAGATATTCTATCCCGGAGGTATCATACATTTTTTGAGGAGGGAGGGATATGGTATGTGTTATGCCATAGAAGTAAATAATTAATAAATAAATATTTCTAGGGGTATACAATTAACTTAAGGGGTAAGCTCCTGAAACACTGATAACAAGTTAATTACTTTTACTAGATTTATAAAATTTAGAAGTTGATAAAGAATTATTTATAGAGCATAACCTACCATTTGTTGGACAAATATGAATTTTTATACTACAAATTAACAAATTACACTCACTGGTCAATAGATAAAAGATAAGTGTTTTTTTTTCAAAACACTGTAGTATGAGTATTATTTAAGACCAATAAATAATTTACTGTTAAAACCTACTGTATAATGTATATTAAATAATTAATATAACCAAGATAGGTACTTACCGGATTTGATATAATGCCAACAAGTGCATTTGGACTAACTTGTCCAATAACTTTAATAATATCGCACACAATTGAAATATTAGTATTGAACAAATCATCTCGAGTCATACCAGGTTTACGAGGAATTCCTGCTGGAATAATAACTACATCTGTATTAACTACAGCATCCTAAAAAATAAAAACATAAATTGTTATAATGACTACCAACTTTAATTATGATATTCATAAAAAAAAAAAAAAATTATTTTTTTCTTCATTACTACTAATAATACAATTAAGTACTAGTAGAAAAATAATATAATATAACCTAACCTGGTAGACAATATAAATAATCTTATCTTTATCTTATATTTAACAGATCATCAATAGTTAATTTAACTAAAATATTTTATTTAAATATTAATACCAAACTAATACAATTTAGTCAGTGAAATAATTGGCAGTCAAAAGATTTCCTTGAAACAAATAATAATAAATTATTTTTAGAATACTAAAAAATTTGTAACTGCCAAGAAAAATGAACGAATTGGCATTAATATATGAATATAACTAGGGGGGTCATTGTGTTATTTATATATTACACAGTCTTTCAGTTAAATAATTAATTTAATTAATAATATTAAGTATTACATTTTATATAAATAAACTAGACTTAATATATTTTTACAAATATTAAATAAAAATCATTATTTATTAACATTTATATGGATTTAAAATAAAAGATAACAAATCTACAGTTAGTTCTGTTAAAAATTAGTTAATCGGCATAATTTATTTTAGTGATGAATGTTAAATTCTAAATTTATTATAATTATTTTTTAGAAAATATATATTTTTACTATAATATAATATTATATAATAATATACTATAATATTATAGATATAATAGATAAATATTATATATTATTATTATAATATATAATGGACTAGATTTTAAAAATATTAAAATAAAAAAAAAAATGTATGGTTTTATTTCAATTGTAAATTAGTGAACATATTTTGTAAAAATTAACATTTATGATTGAGTATTGAAAATATTCTACAAGTGAATAGTTAAATATGTATTTAACTATTTTATAATTACAATAGAAACATAATTAACCATCATTCATTTAATTATCTCTGTTATCTGTGATCTTGTAAATAATGCAGCAACTATGTATAATACATTATCAAGAATAGAAAAATAACTAGAACTTCAATGAAATGAAAGAAGATGACCAATTAGTTTGTATAGTATGTATATGTATATACTTCATTAGGTATCTAACATTTATCGCATAATTTCTGTTAACAGCCATAGTCCTAGTCTTCACAGAGGCAATTAATTGAGTTGCTACTGTATTTTGAATTTGAACTTTGAAAAAATATAATTATTCAAAGTAGTGTATTTATATATTAATCTAATATATATCTAATATACACACACATACACACAAAAATATTTATATTTTTATGATTCTTAAAATTATTGATAAATTAGAAAAAATTTAAAAATATATTCAATTTCTAATATCTACATTTTACGATCAACGTGAAAAAATTAGACACTGATAACTGCTAAAATGTAACAAAGTGATTTGAAGATGTAGCACAGACCAGATAAAAAAAGTAAGCGAGCTACTAGTTGCTTATCCCTGATCTATACTAATATTTCTCAACTAGGGAATTGCAAATCCCTAGATGAGAGATTGTATCGGTCAGAAATAATTAAACGCTGATATAGAAAAACAACCTTTTAATATTAAAAATAAAATATAAATACATAACCATAATGATAAAAATAAAAAAGTTAGTTTATAATATAATTACACCATAAACTAAGAATAATAAAATAAAATGTATAAATTAATGTGACATTTTTGATTGTTTAATATTCAAAACTAGAAGTAGTGAATGGAACCAATGTTTACTCGTAAGTCAGTTATTTATTTCGTTAATGGTTAGTGATAGTTATATATTTTTAATTGGTAAATTAATTGCTTAAATTAATTTTTAATAAAATGAGGTTGGGGGTGTGAGATGATTGATTTTATTTTATTTACCAATTTGGAAAGTTGCTATATTAAAATGGTTGAAAAACATGACTCTATACAACTATTAGATATTCAATTTACAGTAATAAATAAATAAATTTAAGTAATTTTTAAATAATTACTAACAATTATTAGTAATAATAAACTCAAATTTTAAAACAAATATATATTTAAATTATTTGAATTTTTTATGTAGCTAATTTATATTCACAAACATTTGATTTTGTTGGATATCTTAAATTTAAGATGTAATTAAATTCTCAGAATTTGAATAAATATGAAATTTTAACTTCAGAGTGGGACAGGAATGCTTAAAATATTATATAGTATGTATTATAATTCCAATAGTTTTAAATAATTTAGTAGAACTATTCATTTATAACTTTTTTTTTTTTTTTTTTATAGTTTACAAATCTAAATTAAACATAAAACAAAATTCATACTTTTAAGCAATCCAAGCCAACATGACTGGTTACATTTGAATTGGTGTCCATGTGGCTTAAATCAGCAACAACACCTGGAGTTACTGGAGCAATATCATAAATAGCTAAATCAGTGATGATTGGACTTTGTTTCAGTAGCAACGACAATGGTTGTCCAATACCGCCTGAGCCGCCACATACTGTTACTTTTAATCCTTTCTATAAATATTGCAAAAACAATTTTTTTTTTAAATAAATAAATACATTTGTTAAGTTTATTAATAAACAGATAATAAAAACTATTTAGGTGGTAGAAATTATTTTTTATTATTTTAAATAAAAGTCATCTTGGTTTCAAAAAATAATATTTAAGATTTACAACTAGGGTCATCAAGCAATATAAAACACTTAAAGTTATTAAATTTATATGCAAATTACATCACTTATATTAATACTTTTGTAAGTTAAGACAATTTGATACAATTATTAGGTATGCATTTTAACTAATAAGTTTATATACTTAACTCTAAAAATGGTAACAAAATATATTTTAAAGTTTGTAATTTCACACACTTAAAAGATATTTTATACAATATACAATATTTAACTCCATGCATTTTCAACAAAAATGTTGTTCTAATTTAGCACTTATATATAAAAATATTTATTTAAACTTCTAAATAACAATGTAATTAATTGATAATTTACATACATAATAAAATAAATAGGTATAAAATAAAAAAACATTCTCATATTAATACTTGTTCATATTAGTAATAGAACACTTGAAATTGCAGGGTCCTGTATAAGGGCATATTTTGTAGTGTCTTCTATATATCAGGCCAAGATAGTGAGGTTAAATCAGAATAATTGTCATACTTATAGAATGGATCCTATTCTAAAATTCTAACACATGTAATCATGAGGAATAAAAAGTCGAAAAAACCCATTTGATAAATATTGAATCTAGTGGTTTTTATCATACAATCTACTTGCCTAAGATTTAATAGTATTATCGTGAAAAGTAATTTTTATTACCTTAGATGAATACTGTCGACTCCCTTGGTTGATGATGTTCTTAAATACTTTGGAAAACATTTTTGTGGGTGAAATGATAAAAAAGACAATTTGAAATGTAAGTATTCTACTATGGCAACTGTAAAAAAAAGATTATTAATTAACACGCCCGGTGAGGTAGGTAACGGTCAGAGTAGTATCTATATTCTATGGGAGACCTACCGTAGACGTCAGCTGGTTAGCGAAAGAAAACGAAAAAAGGTTGAAAACACAGTATGCTGAGTCGTCAACCAAAATGGTCGGCTTTAATCTTATCTTCGCGATGACGATACGATTGTATAGACCGCTCTCTGGTTAACAAATTTTTTTCCCACTGTTGGCCAATGCCAATGCCATGCGCAAGGTGGATTCACCACGACCATGTGTGTTTGACCGTCAAACGCGGTTCGTTATGGACGTCCAATTATTATGAAATAAATTATTCGATACTGTTCGCAATCGATTTGATTGTTTATCGTCTATAGTTACATAATAGAAGCGTGAAATATTTTTTACCAAACAAATATCGCAGTTCACCTCAGTAGCGCCAAGTCATTTAAAATTTTAAACCAAAACGATATTATTAATTTCTAATCCTGACACACATCTTTTTTTGAAAAAGCATATCACTCGAAAATATTAAAGTACAATTGTCCTAGTGCTTTATTTATATATTTATAGGTTTTGGCGCTTTTGTTTCACCTAAACTATCTCCTTGAATTGTGACTGATCCCCAATATAAAACTTAAATCATGGTGCATCCATTCGTATTTAATACTATTTATAATTAATCATATATTTAAATAATGAATTAAATATATAATGTAGTACATCTATTCAATGGCGTATTTTGTCCTCTGAACACCCATCGGCTTAAAATAAAAAACTAATATATTGGTATTATTGCTTAAGATGGAAAATTATTATAATTATAATGTATGACAGGTTTCGAATTAAAATATCATCATCAAGTACATACAAAGTCAATAAAATCGCAACTAAAACATTTATTTATTTATATATATGTATATGAACTATTTATTTATATATAAAAGTATATTATTGTCAATTTATTTCTGGTAGATTAGTTATGACTACGTTTGTACATTTTAAGTGTTTCCGGCTATTCACATGACCACACACCCTAACATTTCTCTGTTTACTCCAAATTGCGCCTTTGTTCTAGTTATTTTTGATTATATTTAAAATTATACCTATAGATAACTGCAAATTGTTAATAGAGCTGTTATCATGGATATTGATACTTTATATTAATAAATGTATCTATATAATTCATATTGTCACTGCAATCATATTATTTATTTTGGTTAATTTGATTAAAATCATTACATTATTAAGACCAACCCCGGTACATATTTTTTTTTATAATGTTAAGGTTTAACTTATTTAATATGAGACAAAATTTTAAAATCATAATATTTAACAAATATTCAGTATTTTATTTTTGCCATCTGTTAGAAAAAAAAAATTGTATTTTACATTGTTTGTACAAAATAGTATAGTTTCTCAGTAATTACATATTTACTACTGTTACGTAATCACAAGTGTGAAGTAACACGTGGCATTAGTGTTTAATCAATGCACATGTTCATATTTTATTAGCATTATGTGGTACTCGTATTCATATTTTGTATAACCATTCATTTGAAAACAATTTTAAAAATAAAAAACATACTGGTTAGCAAATTTTAAATTTGAATGTATATTTATTTTACATATATTCCGGTGAATCATGCATTTTTGTCTTTATTATTTTTTATTTTTTTCAAACAAATAATTAGTTTTATACATTATTAAAACTATTGTTTCTTTATATAATATTTAACGTATTCATCATAGTATTATATGATTTTATTCTTTTTATAAAATATTAAAATATTTTCTACCTCAGTAATTTTTATTTTTTATTTCTTACCTAACTGTAATAATATTATAAAGAAAATGATATATGCAAACATATTAAAATTTAATAAGTTTTATTATAATATGTCTTATGATTATTACTAGTTCTGTACTTGTTAAATATACATACTGACGGACCACATTTTAAATTGATGTTAACTATCTGTTTTAATTTCTAGACATGGGCGAATAGGTATTTTTATTTACTGGGATATATTTAATAGGGACACATATCATAAGGTCTACAAATTCATAAAAAAAAATCACTCTCTACGCTCGTAATTTTATTTCAATCAAATGACAGAAATACTTAAGATTATATAAGCTATACCTATAGTACTAACTAAATAAAAAAAACACATACTTAATAGTTAAATTGAAAATAGTTTATTAAATGTACTACTCCTCAGAGTCGCATTTAGGGGGGAGGGGCACTAGCTACAACTGCCCCGTACGCCAGTTTTTTGGGGCGCCAAAATTTTGTGGTTAGAAAAATTTCAATTACAACAACACGTTGATACTGCTTTACATAATAGTGCTCTAAAACGTAGAGGAAATGAAAACGAAAAATAATTATTTGTATTGGATGCAAAACCGAAATTTGGTAACGTTTTTAATGAGGATCTTTCTGCAGCTTTGGTAGTATCTAATATACCTAGGAATAAACTTCAAATTCCCGAATTCAAGAACTTTTTGAAGAAGTATACAGGTAAACATATTCCTGACGAGTGTACATTAAGGAAAAATTATCTTGGTCCATGTTATGATAATGTTATTATTGCAATCAGAGAAGTTATTGGTAGCGCCGTCGTTAGGTTTTGCGAGGCTCTGGTAAAATCTTTAGAACTGACCACAATTACGTTTAATAAATTGTTTACTAATCAATTAAAATTAAAATTTATACTTTTATTTTTATATGCGAATCAAATATTTAAGAATTAATTTCTAAAAACTATTAAATATTTTTAGCTTACATTGTTTAGTATCTAATAGACTAATATTATAAATATTGATGAATCAAAAATAATTACATTTACAAATGATAATATTATATACTCGTAATTTAAATATAGATATTCCTTTATTTTTTCAAATTTCAAAAGTAAAACAAATATAAAAATATATAAATTAAAATTATTTTTTTCTTGCTTTTTGAGCTGCAAGAGTCTATAAAATCATCCATGTTAATTCAATCGGCAATATCATTTTCAATAGCAATCAGTACCAAATTTGTCAACTTGTACTGAGATAAACTATTCCGTAAATAATTCTTAATTATTTTAAGTTTTGAAAAAACTTCGTTCGGCCCCTGCTGAAGTCCCAGATATAGTAAGTAATATACGAAGCGCGATTTCAGTATTCGGAAATGAATATTTTTTTCTTGAGCAACGACAGTGTTTGCAAAGCTGTTAGGTTTTCCTCCACCATTTTACGGACTGTTAGAATTTCTTGAAATAAATCAATAGCTTCTATATCTTCTAGTTTTCTTCGCCATCAATAACATCAGTTAATGCAATTTGAAAGTCTTGGCAGCATTTACGAATTTCGTCATCGGGCATATTTTTTAGTTTTCCAAAGTTGAACAAAAAACCAAAGTTGTTATTATATGTTTGTAAATGATCAAAACGATTTATTATTGATACTATTATTGAATCTAATACCAAAATAAAGAATTCTGTTCGAAAAAGTTCTTTTGGATCAACAGATATTGCATCACTGCATTCATAATCAAAATTTCTTTTTTTTTTATGTCGTTTAATTTTAAAAACCGGCTCAGTATCAACTGAAACTGCAAGTTCTTTTGCTAAATTTTCAGTTTTTTGAAAACCATATTTTCTGTATTTTTTTCAAAAATATGATTAATCCTTTTAACATGCATACAGATATGCCAATTTGCATTTTTGGATCTTGAAGTTGTTTACTTATTATATTAACCTTTGAAAGAAAGTCGTACCAAATAATTAAATAAATTATAAACTCAAAACTTCTCACCTCGTTATATAATGACTGGGCCTCACTTTTGGCAATGGGTTCGTCAGTTATATCAACAATATCATCTAAGGAATTTATAATAATATTAATATTATATAATTTGTTTTAATTGAAATCGTAATGCTTTGACGCTGCTTAAGCGACTCTCCCATCTTGTTTCTGACCACTTTTTTTACACTGTATAAATCACAATGAGTTTTTAATACATTCCAGCGTTGAGTAAATGCCGTAAAAAAGTTATAAATTTCTTTTCGCGAAGCCAAAAAAATGTTACTGCTCTTGTTGAGACTCTTACTGAATTTTGAAGAACCAATTTCAAATTATGAGCAGCACATGGGGTGAAAAAAGCGTGGGGATTATTTTTTCAGTATTCTTGCTTGGACTCCCTTATACTGACCAACCATATTGGCCCCATTGTCATACGCTTGGCCTCTACAGTTGGAAAATTGTAAACCATTTTCAGATAACTTTAATAAGAACACTTGATAGATTTAATCCAGTAGTCGATTTAACTTCAATAAAATTTAAAAAATATTCCTTAATATAATATTAATATATAATATATAATTAATATTCCTTAATCATCTGAGTCCATGATAACTGTTCGAATAACTATAGAAACTTGTTCTTTATGGCTAATGTCAGGCGTAGAATTCATAATTACTGCATAATATTTAGATTGTTGAATTTTATTTAAAATAATTTCTTTTTTTTTTAAAGCTAGCATGTTGATAATTTCATCTTGAATTTGAGGTCCAAAGTAATGAACGTATGTTTCATTATTTTTAATCCTATTCACATAGTCAATTATTATTGGATCGAATTTAGCAAGCATTTCAATTCTACCTAAACATTTTCCATTGTTTTTAGTGTAAATAACATCGGAACTGCCACGAAAAACATCAGAATGCTTTGCTAAGAAACTAATAGCTGAAATGATTCTTTTTAAAACTGCTCGCCAATGTTGTTTTTCTTTTTCAAAAATCTGTGATTGTAATTTGTCAATTTTATTCAATAAAATGTACGTTTTTTTTAATTAATACCATTTGGTGATACATTAGTAGTGACATTTAGAAACTTCGTGAGATTTAAGTGTTTCAAGTAGATGTTTCCAGTCATCAAAACCTATATTTACAATATTTGATTTCGAACTTTACTCAAGATTAAATAATTTACATGGAAAACAATATACGCAATCGGCAGACAACGAATAAACTAACCAATTTTTGTCTACTTTTTCACCATTAGGTATTATTCTGCAATAATATTTTTCAGAAAACTTTCTATTATTATCATGTGATTTTACGGGAAAATTGATATTAGTTATTTTAATAGGACCTATTTCTAAAATTGCCTGTTTGATATTGGATGTCATGATTTCTAGCCAACAGGAATGATCGCGTAAATCTTCCGGTAAATACATACATTTATTATCATTTGAGCAGCTGTTTTTAATTTCATCACAATTTAAGATATTTTTACCTGGAAGTATAACTGATTTATCAACTTGAGATTTATCAATTTTTGAAGTAGATGGTTCAACATTAAAATTACTAGCAATCGGTAAAAACAGAAATGAACAAGAAGATGTTGCATTAGATTTAGCGATTGAGTTAGTTACTTTATCATTTTTGTGAAAATTTACGTCAATCAGCGGAAAATAAGTAACTATTTTAAACTTACCCATGGTCCCACGCTGTGTTTTTAAAAAATTATCTAACTTTTGTTTTTTTAAACGATTTTGATGACCTGATGAAAATGTTTTACCAATATCCCGATGACGACCTATTTTGCAATCAAC
Source organism: Sipha flava (assembly GCF_003268045.1). Taxonomy (NCBI): domain Eukaryota; kingdom Metazoa; phylum Arthropoda; class Insecta; order Hemiptera; family Aphididae; genus Sipha; species Sipha flava. Next base: position 1,243,636 of record NW_020272964.1, on the reverse strand, counting down.
ACCTTGAAATAATATAAATAATTTATAAAAATTGAAATGAAATTATAATATACATATTCTTATTGGTATTAAAATAAATATGTTATCTAATGAATATTGTCTAATAAATAGATGCAAGTAATTGACGGATTAACAAAACAAAAAAATATGTATTTAATAGTATAATACGTTTTTAGTATACCTTATATTATACGAGTAGGTATAATATATAAGTTATATATAGAGTACGGATTTTAAAGCAATAAAAAACTAAAATAAAGCACTAAAAAAAAAAGCAATAAAGCTGTCTAAATCTTCCAAAAAAGCTTTAAAAAAAGCATTAAAAATAGGTTTTTAAAAAAAATTTATCACAAAAAAAGTGTTAAAATTATTTAAAAAAAAAGGTATTATAATAAACTTATTAACAACCCTGCTTCTTCGAGTTTTCATTCTTCCACAATTATTAATCTGTAAATTGAATTTATTCTATTTAAGATAATTTATAAAAAATAAATTAAATAATAGTTATTAAATGATTTTTTTACCTATATCATCGGAGTTGCATTGGACAATCAAAACTTTTTTCAAGTTTTCAAATAAAAATTTTCTACGACGATCGGACAATATATGCTTGTATTTTGAAAAGCTACGTTCGACGTCAACAGATGTAATAGGAGCAAATTTGTAATGGATTAAATCATCACATGTTAAGTCTTCAGGAAGTTCCTCTCTTAATACTTTTTCGCCTTTTAGAATATTTGATATTATGGTAAGAATTTTAAATCCTGAATTTTTGTTTAGTACATCATCAAGTTTTTTTGTAACCATTTCTCCCGTTTTTCCCAAAGCTTGTTTAATTTGTTGTTTAACCTTTTCTATACAACACACGGATTCTGATAATAGCATACCAGATGTTTCTAAGCGTGTAATTTCAGTAGCCAAAAATCCAAAATTACTTTTTATGTAGATTAAATTTTCTTCAATTTCTGGGTTTTCGACTAATTTTTTAGTGTTTTTAATAGCCAGTGCATCATCTGAGTCCAATTGAAGTATAACATTTTTGATATGTAGAAAATGTTCACAATAATAGTTTACGGCATTTAACCAAGTGCTCCAACGAGTAATAATTGGTTCTGGAGGTAGAGGAATACCCGGAGCAAAATTCTTAAACAAATTTATACGGTATGGAGCTTTTAAAAAAACTTTTTTAATATTTGATATTAAACTATTAATTTCTGGAAAATTTATTCTGATCTGTTCTGCCACTCTGTGTAGGCCATGTGCCAAACAAGTTATATGCACCATTTTTGAGTAAAGAACTTGTAAAGATTTTCCTGATTTTACCATATATGGTGCTGCATCCGACACAAAAAGTAAAACGTTGTCATGAAGTATGCCTTCAGGCCATAATATAAAAAGAGATCTGGCAAATAATTTAGATATAGTAGAGTGATTGGCTTTTTCTAACACCTCTGAGTTAAGTAGGAATATTTTTCCAGGATTGTCTACTTCCAATGTACCAATTATAACATTGGCTACATATCGCCCCTCAACGTCAGTAGTCTCATCTATTGACACCCATACATTTTTGTTCCTGACGTAATCTCTAATTTTAATAATAGTATTTGTATAGCATTGATCTATATAGTTTTTTCGAAGCGTAGACTCATCAGGAATAATTTGTTTTGTATGTTTATGCAGAAAATCGCGAAATGTTGGTATACCTATTTAATTTAGTGAGAGGGATATTTGCGGACAAAAAAACATTACACAGTTCTTCGTTGAATGATGACTTCATTGACATACCTGTGACTAGAAGCTGAGATTTTGGTTTTTCTTGTTGATTTCTAATATTTAGCTGCTGGATATGTTTACCTCTAACGATATGTTGTTGAATATTATATTTTTTTTTCGGCAGATACTTTAACACCACATACTTTACAAAAAAGTACAGCATTGTCACAAGAAAAAATGTCTTCACCAAATTCTTTTACAAAATTGCGAAGACGAGCACTACAATTAATAATTTTTGGCATTTTGTAAGTGACTATCGGTAAGAATAACGAACTATACGGTGTTGCAACGAAAACTAAACTGTAATTCTGAGTAGATAATTTCCAGAGCAAAAGCAAATTTTTGTGTTTATTGTCGTTTCAAGATAAAATAATTTACTATATTCAATAAGCTATATACGTATCTAAATTACATCGATAAACATACCTATAAATCAAACATAACGAGATAAAATCGATTGAGCCAGCCATATACAATATACGATATTGGAAAACACATTATTTTACAATAAAATAAAAATTAAAAAATACGTTTCAAATACGTTTATTTAGAACACATTTTGAAAAATGTACCAAAAATGCCCAAAAAAGCATAAATATTAAAAAAACGCAAAAAAAGCAAAATAAAATGTCGTGCATAGCAGTATATCAGTATAAATAGAATTTGTAGCTGACATAGCTTCGTTTTAGAGCAATAGAAAAAAAAGGCAAATGCCTTCAAAATCCGTACTCTAGTTATATAATATGTAGGTATGTAATACCCAATGGTCAATAGTACATAATATCTCATCATAACTGGTTATTATTTGTAATGAATTTATATTATATGAAACCAGGAAGATAATATTTGTTGACAAAATGTATAATATATTTTTTAACTATAACCCAAGAAGTCGGCTGACGATGCTCACTTTAAGTACTAATGTACTATTGCCGTCATTACTATCAATAATAATTTAATATTTATACATTAATAGAACAAAATTAAAAGTCGACGACTTTATGAATAGTGAATATGTCAACACTAGTTTCAACTAGTATTAGGGCTCTGCCATATAGCGGTTTTTCGATTTTGCCGATGTGGTTTTTACGTTCTTGGTTTTATAGTCACGACGGTCAAACCGTTTAAAACTTAACAGCAAAAAAACAGCAGTGTGGTGAGATCATTGATAATACACATTACACACCACCAGAAGTAAATACTTGTTAATCTTATTCGGGAGTAGTATTATTGATCAAATATTTTTGATAAAATATAAAATTAATAGAACATATCCATATATTTGTTCAATAAATTTTCGTTTTATTAGTAAAATTGTTAGTGTTTAATATTTAATTGCTTGGTACTATAATCTATCATGCTATCATGTTTAGCATTCGAAGTCATAATTGAAAAAACTAAATTGATTATTTCAATTATAGTTTATTAACAAAATATTTATTTGCTAAAAAATTAAATATAAATATAAATTACCTGTAAAGTAACGTAATAACTGTTTTGCTTATGAGTTTTTAGGTTCTCCTCACCTCTTGGTGATGGTCATCGGAAAAATGATAGTGTTAAAATATAACGGCGATAACACGATGATTAAATAAATAAAAATCGAGTACTGGTATAAACATTTTCGTAGTATTTTTAATAGATATATACACCCAAATATCTATTAAAGATATAGGTATTTAGAATATTATGGCAAACATGATAAACGCATGTAATCGTATCTTATCTGTAATACACATTATACTAGAAACTATAAAAATAGAATGGACAACGCGCGGGCAATTCTATAAATTAAATTTCTACATCGATCAACTAATATCACATATAATATATATAACAGCACATATATTAAACAGAGTGACAGAAAAAGTTAGAGAATTGTTCCCTAATGTGAAAAAAATCTTTTTTAAAGTCACCTTTTCGTATTAATATTATCAAATTATAAAGAAACATTACCTGGTTTGCCATTACCACCTGAACCAGTTATTATAAAATGGGGTACATGGATAGGGGCAGTTATATTTAATGCAAATAACTACGAAGGTATTAAAACTGTAATAGAAAAACTAGAAAATGATTTGTCAGCAAGTGTAGAGAGTTGTAAGAAAATGTTCAATTTGCCTATGGTAAAAAATGATTTAGCATTTATAAAAATTAACTTATGTGGACAAATTTGGGCATTTACAAATTTAGAAGATCCTAAATTGACTTTAGTACAATTATTAGAGATTATGAAAAATATCAGTTCAGAACTGTCAAATATACAGAGTGACAAAGGTTCTATTATAAAAACTAAAATATCACAGTTGCATAAAAAAAAATAAAGGTTTTCAAGTAATGGTACAAATTTGATTTATTATATTAGTTAACAATGAAATATAACTTCTAGAAAACTTCAACCCTTGCTCTGTGGCCAACATGAAGTATGCACCACTGATATCAATAGATGTGGAAAGGTCGTTTAATCTTTATAAACACATACTAAGTGATAGAAGGACAAATATGACACCTGAGCAGATGGAAAAATATATTATTGTCAACTCTTTTTATAAAAATTAAAAATCATACATTGTATCTATTTATCAAAATATTTTTTTTTAATAACAAAATTATGTTTTTATTGGTTTAAATTGTTTTTTTTGTAAAATGTCTTTATTTTGTAATTTTTTTTTCGTAAATATTTACCAAATAAATGGTATAAGAGGATTTAATACATTTTTATTTTTATATTTATATTATACATATTTGTATTTGTTTTATTTATTGAATATATTTTTAAATATTCACTGTTCTTTAAAAAATGTTTAAAGTTATTATTTATGGAAGAAATTAAAAAAAATATTAAAATTCGTATATTTTGGGTAAGAACATGTTTTTGCATATTATTAAAAAAATAAGAGTATATCAAGTGCATATTTTGAATTTTTTCGATGCATAAATGCATATTATTTTGGGCTTTTTGAGTGCATACAAATCCAGACTCTAGTTATCAGTTATCAACTGCATTTAAAATTTGTTGAAAATTTAACCATATTAATTATTAATATAAGTTCTGTGTCGTCCGCCGTCGAGTACGCACGTTCACTATGTCGCGCACGCAATTATTATCAGTTTATTATTTAATTATGTTCACGTGTTTTACACGATAATACGCAGACCCGTCTGTCATGTCCCGTGTTACTACACTGAAAACGACTAAAGGGAATTTGTCGCTCTTCACTTCGTCAATTCTCGATTCAAGTCTAAAGAAAAGCAAGTCTTGTGTGTCGTCAAATCGGTTCGCTCCCCTCACCGTGGCTGATAACCTCCTCAAGGTTTTTAGCCCCCTCCCCTCACAGTCTCACCTTCGGCTCAACATGAACCTAGTACTCTACCATCAAAATACCTTGGTGATGGAAAAGTCGAGGTTACGAGCATGTCTGCATCGCCAATTGTCATAAGTAATGTTACTAACTACGCCTCGTTAAAAGCAGATCTAATATCTCTGGTGGGTACCGATGGCTTTACGGCTACCGCCAAGGGTTCCTCTCTTATTATCAAATCTCATAATTTTGATGATTACAATAAACTAGTCGATTACTGCAAAGAATTGCATTTAGAATGCCATACGTAGGCACCTCGTCATATCCACCTTTTCAAAGTGTTTATCCGTAATCTGCATTATACTATTCCTGTTGAAGATATAGAGAAGATTCCTCGAATCTTCAAAGGATGAATTAATAAATTTACTTATAAATCGCTATCAGTTAATCATTCAATTAAATATAATCTGAAACTGGCAGCTACTTATAAAATACCATATGTAGATAATATAACTCTTTGAAGAACAGAGCATTCTAAACAATAGCAAAGGAGATTTTCACGGATACAGATATAAGAAATGTGATTGAAAAAAGGTTTTACAAGACTTCCTCAAGAAAAAGACGAATATATCGGTAAAGGAAGTGGTTTCACACTAAAATGTATCGATGGACTGCATACAAATATACACCTATGGGTGGATCGTCATATATCAAATTACTTGAAGATATCAGAAACAAAAAAGCAGCAGTTAATCCACAAAATACAGACCAACAATGTATTAAATGGGCAATACTGACAAAACATATCGATTAATATCGTAATCAAATCATGCTTATAGACGAAGAACATCTTTAAGATTTTTCAGGCCTTAAATTTCCAACACCTATAATAGATATAAAAATATTTGAGCGGGATAACTTGAATGTTTCAATAAACGTGTATGGTTTGAAACAAAATAAGAAAAAATCATATTGTTTACCCATTAAAAGTTGTGGATGAGGAAAAAATCAGATAATTTTTATCTGCTTTTATTATGCGAAGGCAATATATCACATTATACATTTATTTCAAACTTATCAAGACTTATATGTACACAAAAAAACGGCTCATAAAGAAAAAGTTATTTTCTGCAAGAGATGCTTCACAACATTCGATAATCAACCCATTAAAAAATACACTATATGGACAAGCAGCACTAGATCAACACAATCTGATATGCGGAGTAAACAAACCAATTTTACCTCAGATGCCTGCACCCGGTACAATACTAGAGTTTGATAGGTGGAGTCAGTTGGCTATCAGTAGCCGTAGTGTCAAGTTGCCCGTAGTGATCCTACTCCAAATCGCGCGTAATTAAAGTTAATTTCAATGAATTCCATTAATAAAAATGCTTCACCTCAAGACCTCAACCTTCCTGATACTTCAAAGAAAAGAACTAGCAGTGTCGCTCTTACACCTCCTCACACTAGCAAAAACAGATTCTCGCCCCTACTAACTCTCCAAGACACCGGTGATATGAACAATACTACAGAAAACGACAGTATTCAGCAACCACAAGTCAGACCTAAAATTCCACCTATTTATGTTTATAATATTTCCGATTACGAAAACTTTCATACTTCTTTAGCAAATATAACATTTGACAAATTCTCCATTGTAAATACAAAATCTGCCTTAAAAGTTAATTTAAACTCGATAGACGATTATAGAACCGCCACTAAACTTTTCGATGAGTCCGAAATCGAATACCACACATACCAACTTCCTGAAAATAAACAACTATCGGTAGTAATTAGAAATCTTCCTGTAAACATATCGGAAGCTTGTATTTATAACGAACTTCAAGAACTTAAATTTGAAGTCGCTTCTGTCACACGCCTACAAAACCAATTCAAATCGCCAATACCAATCGTAGCAGTATTATTGTCAAAATCATCTAATGAAATATTTTCCTTAAACAGATTTTTACATTGCGTAATAATAGTAGAACCACGGAAACCCTCTAAGGATATTCCACAATGTACAAACTGTCAAAGATTTTCCCACACCAAAAAGTTTTGCCACTTACCATCTAGGTGTGTCAAATGTGCAGGTGGCCATCATTACAGTCAATGTCAGAAATCATTAGAAGTTCCTCCAAAATGCGTTAACTGTAAAAGTAATCACCCGGCTAACTATAGAGGGTGTACTTTTTATAAGGAGATATTAAAACACAAAAATAAAAATAAAACTAGTACAAATCCTATTCATAGCTGGAATTATTCAAACACAAAACCTAATGAAAATACTCAAAATATACATTCAAATAAAGATAACACTAATAAGCAGTACACGTACGCCTCTGCATGTAACAATAATCTTAATAACAGCAAATCAACCAAAAACACAGATAACGATAATGATTTTATGAAAACTCTATTACCACTAATTAACACGTTTGTTACTCAATTAATGCAAAAAATAATTGCAAATCTCCCAGCTATCATAAACAGTTTAAACTTAAACACAAATGGATCTCCATAATACTTTATTATTAAACTGGAACGCCAACGGTCTAAAAAATCAAAGAAATACATTATTAGCTTTTCTTAATCACCACAACATCCATATCGCATGCATTACCGAAACTCACTTGTCGCATACAGATAAAATACAATTCCCAGGCTACAAAATATATCTCGCTGATCGTATTACACAATCTCGTGCCATGGGTGGAGTGACTATCCTAGTACGTAACAAAATCAAACAACAACAACTGCCTTCACTTGCCCTGACGTACCTTGAAGCCGTAGCAGTTTCCATTAATATAAACAATAAATATATAACGTTCGTCAGTGCTTATCAACCTCCTAGTCGTCAAATGCTTATCGCAGACTATGAAAATGTCGTGAGCCTTGATAACTCAGTTATAATTGCCGGTGATTTAAATTCTAAACACATTAACTGGGGCTGCCGTGTTACAAATCCAAATGGCTCTAAACTACAAGCATTCATAGAAAACACATCTTTTTCAATATCAGCTCCAATTACTCTTACTTACTTCCCTACTGATATAAACCGCTTGCCGGACATATTAGATATCTTAATAATTAAATCTGTCCCATTTGCATGTGTACATGAACCTCTCATCGAACTCGACTCGGATCACATACCTGTTAAAATAACGATTAGTTCACCCTCTCTCTTCAGCCGTACAAACAACTCATTAATTAAAGGTAAACCAGACTGAAATAGATTTTCTAACCATGTACAATCTAATCTGAAGATACCAACAAGTATACCTACCACTCAAATAGCAGAACAAACAGCCGATCATCTGACGGACGTCATAACAGAAGCCGCTCAGACCTGTTATAATTCCGTACCGCAAACTATACACAGTCCTGGCTACTTACTACACTCCATATCTTCACTTATTCGTCGTAAACATTTAGCTAGGCGCACCTGGCAAAATCATAGGAACCCTACAGATAAAAAAATACTAAACCTACTGTAGTAAACCACCGAGTAGCTAACATCCGCTAACATTATATCATGTATTGATACTAATGTGGAAAAACCGAAACGGAAACCAATATCAATACTTACTCGTATTGATATGCAGTTCCCACGGAACAGAGCCTATTTTCAATATCACAGAAACAAGCTTCCTTGTTCACATCCGGCAGAATCCCCATCGACCTTACTCTTATCCTAAATGGCTGCCTATAAATACGGTATCCATTTACCCATACATTTAGAATAGTAGAATGAATTAAACTAGTGTTAACTAATTACTCCGCTTACTGCACCGACGCTCATCTGGTCGTGAAGCCCGCGTGCCTCACATCGCCGCCAGCTCTGAGAGTCAATCTTTATTATTCTCGGGCAGAGCTTAATTACTCTGTCCTCACACTTTCAATTATAAAATACTATCTTATTTGTATTAACCACATATTATATATACTTTATTTTATTCATTATTATACATATCTGTATAACTTTAAACCATCGTGTTTTTTCATTTAAACACCTTTCAACGACTCTACATCACAGACGTGAACCGTTCAAGTATTTATTCGTCAACGGTGTATTGCGTCGTCCTCTTGCAGAACGGCCCACTACACTACTCACTAAAAAAGTTCAAGTAGCTTTACAAAATTACCGCGTATCCTCATACAATAGTTATTTGTCAAATATGCGACCGGGTGAATCAAACTTGTGGAAGTCAACAAAAAGGTTATTAAACCAAGATATCAACACCATTCCCCCTCTTCGCACCGATGCAAAACTTGTCATATCCGATCAAGAAAAATGTGATGTTTTTTCAAACATGCTGTACAATACCTTTTCTCCCAACCATATCTGTAATCCAAGCAACGAACAAAGAGTAAAACACACTTTAGATCTACCAAATTATGAAGTTCAAAATTCCATTAATTACGTAACGCTAAATGAAATAAAACAAATTATTAAAAATCTTCCGAACAAAAAATCACCGGGTCACGACAAAATTACAAACCTTATGCTAAAAAAATTACCACCGAAAGGTCTAGTGTTTATGGGTTCATTATTTAACTCATTATTGCGACATGGTTACTTTCCATTCAAATGGAAAGTTGCAACCATAATACTAATAAACAAACCAGGGAAGGACAAATCTAACCCTGACAGTTATAGACCAATCAGTCTCTTATCTTCAATTTCAAAACTGTTTGAAAAAATAATTCACACTAGACTTCTGTTCTATTTAAATGCCATAGACCTCATACCAAAATTCCAATTCGGGTTTAGATCTAATCATTCTACGGTTCAAGTATTTAGAATAACTGAACATATCAATACCGCATTTGAAAAACATTGTCATACCGGAGCTGTTTTTATAGATATATCAAAAGCATTTTCCAAAGTTTGGTACGAGGGCCTGCTGTTTAAACTAAAATCCATAAATACTCCATCTTACTTGTTCAATATTACTAACTCATTTCTACTTAACAGGCAGTTTGCTGTTAAAATAAATGATAACACCTCTGATCTTATGCCTATATCTGCTGTTGTGCCTCAGGGATCTAAGCTTGGTCCCATACTTTTCAACATCTACGTGTATGATATCCCTCAGTCACCTCGTACGAACATCGCCCTCTTTGCAGATGATACTACAATTTTCACCGAATCACGTAACATAGAAGCAGTAGCCACAAATCTACAAGTTCATCTCAATACAATATCTTATTAGTGTAATAAATGGCGTATCCAAATAAATGCGTCAAAAAGTATAGGTGTTATTTTCAGTCTTCGTCCTTACCACCCCCCTGCACAACTAATTTTTAACAATGTAAATATACCTTGGAACTCGTCAGTGAAGTACCTTGGCTTGATATTGGATAAACGGCTAACTTGGCAGCCCCATATCTCTTCCAAACTTCAACAGGCATATCAGCGCTTTTCTATGTTATACCCTATCCTCAATAAAAAAATCTTCAATACAGAAAAAATGCTCTCTTCTTATATACAAGCAAATCTTACGTCCAATACTCACTTACGCATGTCCGGTCTGGGGGAAATGCGCGACCACCCACATCAGAAAAATTCAAATTTTTCAAAATAAAGTGCTACGCATTATTGCAAACACACCTTGGTTTATAAGGAACGTTAACCTACATAAAGATCTTCAGGTCCAGGAAATCGTAGACCACATAAAAACGTCTTCAAAAAACTTTCATACCTCTCTGCTCAACTTTTCTGGCTCACTTCACTATAACCTCCACATACATCCGCCTCAACGTAGATTAAAACGTGGACGTCCGCATGACCTTCTGGTTTAACACCATACACAATACATTGCTAATATATAAGTTAACTTGTATATATTATTCTATATATTTTATATTATGTTATCTTATACTTTATTCTTAATTATTATTGTATCAGTCACTGTTACTTAATTATAGTCAGCTACGACTCAGCGTAACTACTACCAATGTTATTATTATGTTATTATATTCAATATTGTACATACTCGTATATAGTATATATTAGTTAGTAATTATATCTTATTAATTATTTTATTCTTATTATTCTAATTAATTATCATGTTAAAATTGTTAAAAATTGTACCATTGTAATCATCAATAGATGTAGATAGCCAAGGCTAGGAACATCTTATTTAAAAAAAAAAAAAAAAAGAAAAGATAGGTGGAGTAAGACTCAGCGGCATCCGATAGTCATTTACACAGACATTGAAGCACTTCAGGTAAAATGTGAAGAAAGTAAAGGCAAGAATACGTTAGCTATTCAAAAGCACAAACTAATGAGCTATGGGATATTCGTAAAGACTACAGAAAACGTTCCCATAGATTGGTTAGATAAGTTCAACATACCACAAAAACCAATTATTTTCCATTATACTCGTATATTATATGTAGTATGAACGAGCCAAAATCTTTGCGGATCTTCTGTCTATCGTTCGATTCGATGTCAGCGCTCCTAGCGATACTGTATCGTACTATAATAATAACACTGTTATAGTGTAACAGGGGAGGGGTATATGACAGTATAATTCGTTATGTTTCTACTGGTACGTTATTATAATAATGGAAAAAAGCAATACTTGAACATTTCTATGATCACTGAATAAAATGACTTAAGTTATGATTATTCTTATGCTATGTATGACTAATCTATCTGCGAAATTATTATGAAATTTGTTTTTTTTTCGTCATGTTATAGATATTTACGATTTTTCTCGATAATGTATTGTAAAGATCTGTATTAACTGATTTGACATATCGTGTTTTGTATAGAATGTATATTATTGCAGTGAAATAATATTACATGTATTACCGTTATCTGCGGATGGTGACGCGTAGCGCGTCTGGTGAGGTGTATTTAGGAGATGTAAGTTTGACTTGTGATTTAAAAGCATTGTTTAAAGGGAAGGGGGGGGTTTCTTTAAGTATGTCTGTGTTGGGTAAGGGTAATGTCGTGTTTCGTCAGTGAAAATAATAGTATTTTAACGGGAGGGTCATGGATTTTGTTAGGTTTGTATGTGTTGAGGGTTGTATTAGAAGGTAAAGGTAATTGTTTTCGTTAGGTTTATATGTGTTGAGGGTTGCATTCTAAGGGGAAAATTATTAGTGTATTGGGGTTGCTAGGGAGGACTTATTAAGAGGGAGGACACCCAGAAGCCCGTATATACCTACTCAAATAGATAAATTATTAAAACAATATTTGTCTTTTTAATCTTTTTTTTAACCTTAAAAATTCAAAGTTCATTTAATTGTTGTTGATAAAAAATATAAAATATACATGTTAGTCGATTGCTGTTACATATCAAGAATATAGGGCAGTAGTCGAATTCCGTAGGTTAAGTTAAGTTAGGTAAGGTTAGGTATATACAGTGTGTAAACGCTCCCTCTTGATGGAACCCACCTTGTTGTGGTGGGGGAGGGCTCACCAACTTGTCGGTGCCAAGAGATTCCACTCCACCCTTCGCTTTGACTTTAAATAGTTGTGGCTGGGGTCTTTTCCTATAACCGTCCCTGACCTTAACTGGTTGGGGACTGCAGATATTATAATCACCTGCTAACACCAGCAAAAAGGCACTGAAGGAAAACTGTAAACCCCCTGCGAGTAGGTTAAAAATTGAGAACGGAAAACCTTAAACCCAATATGAAGTCTCAGAACAGAATTATTGTTACAGTCCCAGTGCCGTGGGATGGCACAGGGAACGCCAGGGGGGGGGTCGAGTATCACGGTCCCCTTTGGTGCCGAACAAGGGCGATGTGATGTGGTGGCCCCACGTAAGATGAAAAGAATCAGGTTTAGCGCGCCCAACAGGGAAGAGATGGACACAAAGATGAAGAAACACAACATCTTGGAAAACATCGATGATGACGACCTGGTTGTGTTGAGGTTTGAAATACAGAGTGAACTACAAGAAAAGGTAGGAGAAATAATACGCGTAGTGACAGATATGCACAGCTTCGCGTCCATGACGAAGAACGTGCACAAGCAAATTAAGAATTGGAGTAAACACCTGAAACAATTGATTGAAAGAGCCAACAAATATAGTGAAATATGTCAAATACTTGCAGAGAAAGAAAGCAATAGAATGAGGGATCTGTTATTATGTTATATATATATATATATATGTTATTATGCCGCCAACTGCGAGGTGAAACTAGAAGTTGCGATAGCAATTGCACGGAAACTCAGGCAAACAACCGATGAGAGACGCCTTCCAAAAAAAAAAAAAAACTTAATTAAGAATACTAATATGGGCTGAATAGCCAAGATAGGGTGGTTAGAGGCCCCCAAAATTTGTATTGTACTACACAATCTAAGACCGTAATGTATTGTTTTTTTTTGTTCAATAAACAATAAATGATTGTGGTGGCTCGGTAGCAATACGAAAGTAGTTCCCGAGTCGCCTCCGGTTCAAACAGGAAAAAAAAAATGTGTGTAAACACTAATTGAATACATTCGATATTTTTGCATAGAACAAGACAATTCAAATTCTGGTTTATAAGATGGATATTAATACATATTTTCATGGTCTCTAAACTTAAATTTGTACATTACATTAGTGCACTATACAATTATTTTTTCTTAAATTGCAACCCCTACTTTTGAGTAAACATTTTTTTTTCGTTTTTTTTTACGAATTTTAGTGGTTCAACCAACTTTATATGTTCTAAATTGATTTAATTACAGCGATTTAACGAAAAACGTTAGATATTTTAAAATATCCAATAAAGACCGATAGCATAATTATTAAAAGTATATGATATAAAATCGGTAATTCGGAGTCTTGATTATAACTTTATTAAATGTTTATATTAAAAAATTATATAAAAAAAAATAAAAAACTAAAATTAATATATTCCTCGTTTCATTCAGAAACTAAGATATATTTTTATACATGCCAGCAAAGTTGTCAGTTCTAAGTCTGAAAAAAAATGTGAAGGGAAATTTTACCGATGAGCTACATTTATCGAGTTACCTTAGTTATAATAGTTACTAGCATTGTTAAGTAGTAGGGGACACAGGACGAAATTCGAATATAGTTGTTCCACCTGCAGGACGGAATTTAGACTCCGGTTTTCACCCTGCAGGGTTCCCGGACGGAATTCGGTATCAGCCGAAACACAAGACAGTTCTCGTATAGATATTGGTGAAATATCGTATGGGTAAAACACGATCGGGATAGTCGAATTGCACTTATTACCTACAAATAAATGGTCGAATTGTTCTTGGATTGAAAAAAGGTAATAGTCGAATTGCAATCGAGTAAAAATCAGGTAGTGGTCGAATTGCACTCGTTCAAAAAAAAGAGTTAAAATGGAAAACTCTTTAAAAATATTAGAAATCTTTCTGTTGAAGAATATTACGGCGTACTTAGCATTATATATTAGTTCGTGTCATTTAGATAACGCAGATAATATTATATAATAATAACATATATACTCAGAAACGTATTAATAGGGTAGAATTTTTAAGTACAGTTAGTCATTACTACAAAAAAATGATCGAAATGACAAAAAAAAAAAATTGTATAATATAATATAATATAATATAATGTAAAATATTAACCTAACCTAACCATAGGGAGACCACGGCAAAGATGGTTCGACACAGTGAAGAAAGACTTGACACGAGTGGACCCTACTTATAACATCAATTTGGCAATTGATAGAATGCATTGGAGAGGTATTGTAGAAGCGGCATTAGACCTAAATGGTCTGTTTTAAGCCTAAGAAGAAGAAGAAGAAATATATATAATTAACATTATTAATGTGATATATAAAACAATAATTTTTAACCACGTTAATGATTACTAAATGGTAATAAATGTAACTTAATAAAGTAAATCTAACTCCTTCAAATGCATGATAATTTTATTGAAATACTTTTTTGAGCCCAAGCGCAGTTCGACCATTACCTAATTTTCAGCCTAGTGCAATTCGACCTTTACCTTTTTTTAAACCCAAGTGCAATTCGACTAATATAAGTGCAATTCGACCATACCCAATACGATTGCGTACGTTCGTTACCAGCGATACGATATGGATCTATCTAATGTGTAAACGGGGCTTTAGCCCTCATAGCTCCCTTTGTATCTACGCCTTTGTGTTCATGGATAATCTCTAAATTAAATATGTAATTTCGTTTTTTAATAAAAAATTTATATAACGTTTATTACCCTACTAGCCATTGTATACAACAATACGTCTATGAATACGTTCGTATGAAATTGAATCGCAAACAAATTATTAATTTTTTATTTCACTACATTCAATGGATCTATTGGAATTAATGGAATATATTAATGGGTAAGATACGATTGCGTACATTCGTTATCAATAATACATTTTTAAGCTACACGATTGGTTAGGTTTTAAGTTTTAAGTTTTAAGCATTGATGCCAATTTTCATATCAGTATTGGTATACCCATAGGCGTAACTAGATCCTAAAATTTCTTCAGCCCTCACATGTTTAAAATAAGTAAAAAATATGGGCGACTTATTTAGTTATCTTTGTTTTATTTATTATTTTTTTTTTTATTAACTTTTATAGAACTGTACATGTATTCTATATTTAGATATAATACGATGAGATTAGTGAATTTGACAACGTTGCATAAAATTTCATAGGCAATCGTGTTTATTTATTCTTCTTACCCACCTTTTTGTTACCTATCTATAAACGTACCCAATCGTATTGCCAAAAAGGATAAACGTACGCAATCGTGTTATACCCTTTCGTATTATTGTGCAAGATGTAAGATGTGTTATGTGATAAAGTTCTGATAAAGTTATGTGATTATAATATATACGTATAAATATAATTTAATACTCAAGGGTTTCTCGGTTTTTCTATAAGTACTTATTATTAGTTAAAGTGTGGAATTAAATGGTAACATGGTAACATGATAGTCTATTTTGACTTAGATTTGAAATCAGTAAAGAAGTTTAAAAATGTTTAATAATGTTTAAAAATTTTAAAAAATGTTTAAAATGTTTTGAAGTAATAACCGATATTAATAATAAAAAAGCAACCAATTAAAAATCAATTGTATTTGGAAGTATAAACTTTTTGAAAATAACAATTTTTGAGAGAAGGGCAAAAAGAAAGCAATTAAATATACTAAAATAGGATATGTTGGACACCAATAAAAAAATTACATTTTACTGAATCTTATATTTTCTGTATCTATTGGTAACCAAATAAGTATCATGTTTTAGTTTACAAAACCTTTTTGTAGTTTTGTTTCCATAGAAACAAACAAACATGGTTATAATCATTATTTTTTTTTCACGAAAATAATTTTTTTTTTTTATTCTTTTCTAATCAAGTTCAATAGTTCAATATAAACGTTATAAATATACAGTACATTCATTATATTAATATACAATTGTAGCTTTAAGTATTAGTCACTATTTGCTCAAATTAGTTTAAATAACAAGATTTTGTGAGTGTCTATTGTAATTTATGTGCAGTTTCATAAAACAATCAACTAAAATGCAAATTGATATTTCATAAGTTATGACTTCATCAACTGATGAATTAAATAAATTGGATTCTGCCTTGTGCATAACTTCTGAAGACGACCAAATTGATTTACAAGAATTTTTAGATTTTTTAATATTAGCTTATCGAATAAATGACGTTCTAACTACAGATAAAGATAACATAAAACATGACACCCATATAAATTGGACTGAAATATCTCGTAATAATTTATTCTCACGACTATTAAGTAAAAAAATACGACACAGTAGAGGAAGAAGGAAAAATAATAATGCAGAGTACAAGTATTGAACGAATACAATATATTCTCAAACACAAATTAAAAGAAATTATGAATGAGGGTATACTAGATTCGGTACTTCCATTTATAGTAAAAAAAAACATTAACCACAAATGCTTTAAAGACGTTTGAATCCTTTGGATCCAAAACAAGTAATTCTTTAAGTAAAGACAAATTGTGTTTAAAACAAAAATGTAATGCGACGGAAAACTTATCAAGATCAAAAGGAGAGTAAGTACCTATATTGACTATTTTAGTACAGTTTATTACATTTTATTACAGTTTATTTTCATTTTTTACAATCATAAATTAATTACTTATATTAAAAAATTCAAGTACTGAGATTGAAATTAACGTATGTGATGCAGTTCAAAAATTAAAAAAAAGTTTTTCGATGTCCTAAACGCCTACTTATTTCTAAAATGGGATATTTTTCTGAAGTTACCAAAGGTAGGTCTAATTTATAGAATGTTGTATACTGTTATCGTATTAGTTTGAAATTATGTTTTAGGACAACGACTAGAAGATATCGATATATCAGTACATTGTGAAATACCAATATTTGATTGGTTAATAAAATGGGTTAAGAAGGATTTGAAACCAAAAAATGAGTGGCCGTCTTTAGGTACCGCTTACAGTTTATATTAAAAATTAAATCAAGTAACTTTTTATTTTTTTATTTAGCTATCAGTATAACTATTTAGTTAAAAAATTACAATATATTCAATGTTTTAGTCAGTCCAATTAAAATTAAAATAACATATGTTAAATGGTTAATATTGACAGATTAAATATATATAATGATAATAGTAATATAGGAAACTAGAATATTATTCAAGGAAGATAAAGGCATCATAATAAATGTAACAACCATATGACAAGAATTTATGTTTGTGATTTTGGATTTAATGAAGTATGGACATGGGTTATTAAAGAGGTATTCTTAGAAGGTAATGTGTTCAAGAGTGTTGACGAATGGGAAATTAATGTGGTAATGAAAGAGTTTAATTGCGTAACAAATTGAGATAAAATATTTGAAATAAGTTCAGTTTTCAAATTTTTTCAAGTTTCTTTTGTATACCATCTTCGATCTAAATTTTTCTTCGCATCGGGTGTTTGCGGAGACTCAGTTATAGCTGGCAAGTAATTTGTTACCACTATTGATGAAAATAGCGCAATCTTTTTTGTGAAAAGTCTTCGAAATTTTTTTTGAAAGATGGACAGCCTTTAAAATTTGCAGTATATGCATTAGAACATAATGTTCACTTCGCAGATAGTTCCTATGATTTGACGCAGTCCTCGGCGAGATGTTCGTTACTGCATTTAACTCATCTTAGCGGTTGATTACAATAGATATGTGTGTGACATTATCGCTGACACCGTTTTTATTGTGGTGGGAAATGAGAATGATGTGGTTGTTCGACCACTATTTTAAAGTTTAGGAGGGAGGATAGTAAATAAATTCTCTGAATTCATTTGGATCAAGAACAATTGTAAAAAGTGGTAGAGCTTTTTTGCTTATTTTATGGCGAACGTTTACCACACTTATGACGGAGAAACCTAAATCCCCGAGGGCCGTAACGATATTCTCTTCGGGAATAGTAGGTAGATGTATGATGCAGATGGCGGATAAATACTCTGATTGAACAGGTATGACGGAGTACCCACGTATTGGACATTAAATCTGAATCATTGTAATAATCATCAATTTTGAAGTACTCAACACGACTACGAGATTTAATATTTAGGAAGGTACCCTGGGTGGTAGCCATAAAATCGTTGGATAACCTCGAATTGGGTCCTAAATTTCAAAAATAGTATGAATTGGGTCCGGACATATTTTATTGAGTACATGAGTCGGGTCCCCATAAATTTTATCGACTACATGAGTTGGGTCCAGCCTATTATCGTTACCCAGAAGATACCATGTGGAGGTTGGCTAAAAAGTCTTCCAAAAAATTTGGTTTTTTTGTTAAACAAAGGTAACGATCTGATGTAAACATTATTAAAATATAAAAATTATTATTCAATTAGAATTTTTTTTTGTGTGAAAAAATTATTATTGAATTGGCTTGATTTTAGAAAAAAAATGTATTTATTTTTAATGTTATTATTAATAGTTTATTTATAATTATATAGTTAAAATTATGGAAGAAATTTAAAACACTTATCTTTCACTGGAAAAACTTAAGTTGAGTAATTAAGATAACAACAAGATAAAATCAACCGTGAACCCAATTCGCGTATTATCAAATAACACCACGGACCCAACTCGTATTTTTTTAAGCAATCAAATATCTCGGGACCCAACTAAAGAGTTCCCAAATCGTTTGTACCCACTAGAGAAATAAACCAGTTTTCAGCGCGGAGTAGTTAGTAAGATTACTTATAAATATTAGAGGTGATATTTAGTTCGCAAGCTCATTCTTTTCATCACCAAAGTGTTTTGGTGATGGGGTCGTAGATTCAAGTTGTGCTTCAGGTTAGGTTAGGTTAGTAACAGGAGGAGGACTAAAAACGACAGGGAGATTAGGTACGTGTAGTTAGCGGAAAAATTCAAGCACTAATTTTCGCTATTACACAACTATTTAGTGCTCAATTTGTGCTATTTAAAAGGCGCCATTTTCAAAATTGCATAGTGCTAATTTTCCCTAGGACTATAGCGGATTTTATAGCCCACCCGTAACTTTTTACTGGTCATAGCACTAATTATGAAAATAGTATGATTAAATAACATTAATTGAGCACTAAATACCAGTGTTATAGCGAAAATTAGAGCTCGAATTTTACCGCTAACTTCACGCACCTGAGGAGATTGTCGTCGGAGAGGAAAGAAAAACGATTTGACAACATAAAAGTCTTGCTTTTTATTCAATTTACATCTAGTTTGATCGAAGAGGAAAATGACAAATTCCTCGAATTAAATGAATCATGTGAATAGACAAGATATGACGGATTATTCCATATATCGTGCTAACACACATAACATAATTAAATAATAATAATACTGATAGTAATTACATGCGCGATGTGACGAATGTGCGAGCTCAACGGTGGATGACACAGAATTAAAATTTAGTATCTTAAAATGTAATTAATGCGTGTAATATAATTTAGTTGATCTAACAATATTTTTAATTAAATTACCCATTCATATTGTTAAACATAGCTTAGAAGTAAGTAAATTATTAAAACAAGAAGTGTTGATTTTTGGTTCAGAAATTATCAATAGCCCTTAAAGTTTCAAAATCATGCCACTACTCTAGATCTACATAATATTAATTATAATTCTTGATCTAAGCACTTAATATCTGCTAAAAAGTCAAAATGTCAAAACCAATATGTTTAATGTTTAAATACGTTTATGTACAGATTGGATTGGATTGGATGGAATTATTAATATTTTTGTAATCGAGGGTGTAGGTTAAGATTATTTATGGGGCGGGGTGATATATTTAAGTAATAGTTATTTTTGTTATTACCTATTTATTTACAGCTGCAATTTTGATAATGGTGGGGAGGATTGACTCTCCACTTACCTACGCCACTGTATGTAATCCAATATGATTTGGTCAATTTGAAAATAAAATCATTTGATAAATTACTCATATACGTTTGTAACGAATAATATTATTAGCTGGATAAGAAAAAATAATATACTATTAGAATTTGTATTTCCTGAAAGTCTGATAAGTTTGTTGAATAGCAATCAATAACCAGGGCCGTCGTTAAGGGTAGGCAGTGCTGGCATTTGCCTAGGGCCTCGCGCTTGTAGGGGCCTTGCAATTTCCATTTATATTTGATAGCAAAATATTATTCAAAATTATTACATATTTTTAGTTTTGTACTGATATTATTTTTTAATCAAATGATACAATGTACGTTTCAACATTTGTATTTTGTATGATGAAAAATATTATGCAGTTGAGTTTTAATTTATATATTGATTATTGTAGTATAATTTAAATTTAATGCAGTACCTACCTAAAACATTATTTTTAATACATTATTATCGTTGTAAACGTCTTGTAGCCTACACTCCACCGGTGCCAGTTCAAGATAACATAATAATATTATTGCTGTTAATGACTAATCAGTACGGCAGTACGACAATATGCCGCGTTTTACGCACGTGGATATTAATAGCTGTTAGTTTTATATATTTATCTATATTTGTTTATTATAGTATATTACTATAATATAATATTATAAGTATAATAATATTATATTAATATTATATAAGTCAATAGAATTCGACGAGTTGTTTCATATTTCTATTTCGTCAGTCTCTACAAATGGATCCGGACTCATTATGTAAGCAGGGCCGTGCCTAGGAGGGTGCAAGAGGTGCATATGTACCAGGTGCTATGAACACTGGGGCGCCAAAAGCTTTTTCATAATCTAAGTAATATTACTGAAAGTTAACTATGTTATTTAACTCGAAATATTTAATACGTTTAACGCCATGGTATCGTAGTCGACATTATTAACATTGTCTTGATTGACGGTGTTGATAGTTCATTTTTAGTATTGGTATTTATTTTTGCCCCGAAATCGGAGAGATGATAAATTACCAATAATGTATCATTTATATTCTATTATTATTGTTACTTGATATAATTAATTTAATAACATTAATAACCAGTGCATTTTATAAGGAATTTTCACTGGGCAACAAAAAATGTTTTTCTCAAAAAGTCAATGTATAATACCATACTACAATTATAGTATTACACGTTTGTTTCGCATTATTTTGCTCAATCTTTTAAAATACTGTCAACAGAGTGTTATCACTGGATGACATTTGTGTCGCCTAGTTAACTAGTTAAAAAATGCACTGTTAATAACATAAACGAACATCGGTTTGTACGTTCGAGTTGCACGATTTTATTTTGAACCCGTCTATGATAATATTCACATCATAGTTCATGAACAAAGAAATTGCAAAGGTACCTAATTATTTTTCATCAGCAATTATTTAAAAAACGTAAGTAATTTTTTGCGCAATCGAAAAAATGTAATTCGTAAATAAATTATACCGGTTTAGAATGATAAGTTGTTATCTACATGTTTTGTTCTACCTATAAAGTTATTTTTTTTTTATTTACAAAGCTTTTAGCAATAAATAAAACATATGACATAAAAATATTAAAATAATAAAAGATTATATACAGAAACCAGCCTCGTGAATGAAGGAAATAATTAGAATGAGAACAGATTTTGAAATTTAGAACTCTGAAAGTATTAAATGGGTTATTGAGAGACTAATAAGGATATTGCGTTTGATAGGTAGGGAAAGACAATCAAAGAGAATAAAACATAGAATATAGATTTTTTTCTTCTAAATGGAGTGTGCAGAGAAGGGAACAGTGGTGCAACTTGATGATAAGGGGCCCATGTGAACATTTCCAGACTTATGTTATTATTTATTGTTAAATTATGTTATTAAAACAAATAATATAATATGTGTGTATTACAGATAATATAAGAATATTGTAAGAGGCAAAGGTGATATCAGAAGATATCTCGAGGCCCCACAAAACCGGGGGTCTCTGTGAATTGTACACCCAATACTCCCGATAATTGCCATACTAAAAGGGAATCATTACGATTTAATTTGCAAGCATGAATTGGAAGTGATAAAAAAAGCTCGTAGTTGTTTTCCTAATATTTCAATTGTTCTCCGAATCATTTTGACGATTTCAGTTACTTCTGCAAGTGCTAAGAGATCATTCTCAAAACCAAAGCTTATAAAAACATACTTGAAGAATATAATGACGCAAAACAGATTATCTGAATTAGCAATGTTATCCATAGAAAATGAAATGGCTTCAAAATTCAACTTCGTCTTAATAATTGATGATTTTGCAGCTAAAAAATCTAGGAAAAAAATGTTTTCATGATCAATCATATTTTGTTATTAATGTATAGTTAATCACTTGTAAATTTAACACTTTAATTACATTTTTTGTTAAAAAAATTTATTTTTTCTTTTAAATTTATATATAGTATACATAAAAGAAGATATCCTGATTGATTGACTTAACATAATCAACTTTACGTAACTACCTTTTGGACTTAATTCTATTGATATATTAGGTATAATTACACATTTTTGGACATATAGATGCAGGTTTATAGTCAGAGGGCTATGCTCCCTAAATCTTAAACGCTATCCACGCTTTTGATTTTCATAGTCTTATTACTATTAGTGATAGGAAATCTTATTAGTTTTATTCAACAACAAATTATGGGGCCTCTCATTTTGCAATTTAGATATTGCCTAAGACCTCGCAAATCGTAACGACGGTCCTGTCAATAACCTACACTTTACATAGAAATAGAACATCAACTAGTGTTTACATAATTGAATATAATATAAGTACCTGGAAAAATATAAATTTTATCGTTTGATTAAATGATAACATATTTAATGACAATTAAGTTTATTTAAAACTATTAGTAATTATACGAGGATATTGTATATGCACATATATCCATATGGATAGTGTATTAACTATTATATATACAACTTATATAGCTATATACAGATTTTATTTTTAAATTAAAATATGAAAGTATTATCACATCAGGTGATTAAAACCAAAATCTGATATGTATAAAATTCATTTATTTAATATAAAAGTAGTATAATAAATGTGTACAATAGTTGCATAAATTATTAATAATAATTAATATATGGTAATAATAATTTGCAATTACCTATGTTCTTCAAAAAATTAGCCGCGTAATATGGTGATTATATTTATCAATGCATGGTATAAGGACTACAATCAGTGTTTAGTATTATCTAGAAAAATTATCTAAATAAATTATTTATTAAATTATTATTAATTAATTATTAAATCTAAATAAAATTAGTTTTCAATAAAATAAGAATCTAACATTATTCATCTATTTATTCAAAAAATTTGTTAATATTATTAATTTATTAACTTTATAACTAATTTCTAGAGCAGAGGACTTGTAGCTCTAAAAATTCATCAAATATTCACTTAAATATAAAAAATATGCATTAAAAATATGCGCTTAAATATACAAAATATGCTTTTTAAAATGAATTTTTTTGAACAAAAAATAAGAATTTTTCTGTATATACTTATTATAATGAATACATTTTATTTACAACTTTATTTAACAAGTTACAAGTTACAATTAATTAATTGGGTTTATTTTATGAGTTTTATTATCTGGATACTTACTTTAGGCATTTTTTATAATAAATAGTAAATAGAACGTGTTTGGACTGTCAACTATTGAGAAACGCAGCGATTACTGAAATATGAATATGTCCGATGTCGGCGACCGGCGTCCCCGTGGCCCGTATCATTTTGTGCGTTGAACAATATTATTTCATCTGTTTATTTTTTTTATATAAATAAAATAAATAACCCGACAATCAATCTAATCAACAACTCTCGAGACGTGTTTTTAATAAAACCATGATGGGCCTGGGAATAGTCAAAAACCATATTAATATTATAATCAAAATTTAAAATAATTTTAAGTTCAACGTTATTTTGTTTGTATAAATATTATAAATAAAAATGTCGACGAAAAAATATTGATAAAATGATAAATTATTTAAAATATGCATCTAAAAGTATAAAATAGAAAAAATATGCCCTAAAAACCAAAAAAACACAAAATATGCATTTATATGCACAATAAAATTTCAAAACTAGTTTTGTGGAAGCATGAAACGTATTTGTTTCGCACTCTGCTATTTTTGTGACTGTGCAAAAATAATATGCAAATGCTACAAGTCCTATGCTCTACTAATTACTATTATTTTAAAAGTTGTGTTACTGCAATATATGTTTAGTTATACTTAAATTGTGCCTATAAGTATTATTTTTAAGAATTTTTCACATATTTAATAAAGAGTTTTCAATTTATATTTTCTAATGACTCTTACAATATTTGATTCCTAAAAAAGATAATTAAATAATACAGTTAATGGTTGAATTAAATTTTTAATATTTAAATCATAAATATTACTCCATAATAAGTATAATATAAATTGTAATGAATTGTTTTATAAAATTATAAATGCCTACAAAGTGTAAATGAATTAATAAAATTAAAAAAAATGTTACCTTTTACATCCAGATAAAGAGTGTTTTATCTTTTATCTAGATATTTTATATTCAATTATCTTTTATCTTTATCTAGATACATTTTTAGTTATATTGGGACAACATAGACTACAATTGAATGGTATTAATCGTTATAATCAAAAAAAAAATATAAAAAATTTTTTGCTTGATTATGAGAAATCAGAGTATTTAATCAAAAATGAAACTTTTAATATTATTTAATATGTATTCCAGATAATGGAAATGTAGTACCAATTTTAGTATCTGCGTCATTTCTTCAAATGGAACCTTTATTTCTAGAATGTTTACTATTTTGTAAAAATAATATAAATGATGTGTTATCTTCTTCAGCAAGTTTTGGATGTGTCAATGATGGAGTTATAACAAGGTTTTTAAGTAAATTTATATCATTATTTCAATCAAATTTAATTTTGAAATTGGTGATCGTGGATATTTATTTATTTAGATTATCAAATCAGTTCAATAACTGTGATGTGGAAAATATGGTAGATGTTAAGGATAAATTAAAATCACGTTTGTTCACGAAATTAATTTGGGATTTGTGCAAACGAAATCCAAAACAAGAATCAGGACACTACAGTACATTAGCTTATGCATACTAGTAAGTTAAATAAAAATTATGGTCTTTGAATAAACTAGGTAAATTGGAAGTTTGAAAGTCTTAGATTTATGTCTAAAAATTGATATATTACTAATTTTTAATTATAAAATCATTTGTAAAAAATAAATAAATGTATATTTTAAAATTATTATAAATTTAAAATGATTGACCGAAAATGTAATATTTTGTATTTTAAAAGTTAAAAAATAAAAATTAATAGTTTATGTAACAAATTTTGATACTCGTGTAAGTATTAAAAGGGGTAGAAATAATATAAGTATACACAAAGTACCTTTATTTGAATAAATTAACAAGTGTCAACATTTTTTTCAGTACACTGTGACTACATAACCATTACTGTAATATGGATTTTAAAAATATTTTAGGTAATTGTAACATTTCTTTTGGGGATAAAAATCTTTAAAATTTTTTCTCAAGTTCCATAACAAATTAAATAAATAAATGCTTATATTAATTTTCGGTAACTTATAAATTTAATTGCAAAAAATTCGGTTTTGTTTATTTTTTGATGCATTTACCTAAATCTGTTTTTATATTTATTATCAATAATCAAATTTTTAAATCTATATCTATAGAACTATCAGAATTTGGGAAATTTTATTAATTCATCAAAATTAATCTATATGTATTAGCATTAAATATTATTAATGATAAGTATGTTTAATTAATTTAAATGATTATTGGTAAAAGTGCTAAAAAATAATAATTTATTTTTAATTACGAAATATAGATACAACAATATATTTGATATTAAATGTATTATTATAAATGTTTTCATGCTTACATTTGTGTTAGAAAAAATTATCTATGCACAAGGAAAATATGCAAGGCATTATAATGCTGTACTATAAATACATTATTATAAATACTTGTATTTATTTACGAAAACAATAAATTCTTTGAAATCATATATTCATATACCTTATAATTTATCATATTAAATTACAATATATTCTACAAAAATTAGGATATATCTTATCAAAATAATTAATTAGATAATTTTTCGGTTAGTAAATTAAATTATATATTATAATTTAAAATGTCTATAAATAATACAAAAGAATATTAATTATATATCCATTAATTATAAATCCAATACAGGGAAGTTAAATTAAAATGTGTTCATTAGTTTAGAACTAGTATAGATAAGGTAATAATATATAATAGGTATAATATTCAGATTAATTTATGTTATTTAAATATTTCATATTTAATTAAAAGTTATGTAATATTATAAAAAATTCATAGTTTTTCAAAATGATTTATATACAAAAATTATAAAAATTGTTTTTTCTGTCCACTCAATTATTTATATTTTTATAAGCTTATGAAAATATTTTGCAAAAAATATATTTTTTAAATAACAATCACCGAAATTTCTATAAACTTTCAAATTTATTTTTAAATAACAAGATATTTTTGTAGCAAAACATAACAGTAATTTTATTGGTTTATTTATAGTTGCTGTCGTTGTAATACAATTTTGGTTCCAAGTGTGGCGGGTAGAATACCGTGCAAGCCACCAACTTTTAAAGTCGCTCATAATGGAAATGTGATTGCTTGTCATTTTAGGTAATTTTTTTTTTTTGTCATTGTATTTATTATTAAAACTTTAAATATGTACATAATGTATATTATGTACAACTAAATTACATAAGTCAAATGTTTAAGTACCTATAATATTAAGTTTTGCTTAAAATATTTTATAATAATACAATTAAAAACCATGTACCCAAAAGCAGATAGTTATATTATATTTAGATAAACTATATTATAAATATATATAATTAATGCTGTAATTTAAGTATAAGATTTAAAAAATTTAAATTACTGAATAGAAATATATTTTTGAAAATACTTAAATGGGAATGAAATAATTAATAAATTTCGAAATAATACTATGAGCAATGGAAGTACGTAATAATGTATATTGAATTTGGGTAATCATTTATCACTAGCAATCGTGAACATTTGGTTAGCAAGTTGTATCTCAAATGAACTACAAATAAGGTATAAAATTGATTATTTACATGTATCTATGTACATGTAATATGTATAATCAATTTTATAACATACATTTATAGTTTAATGTATATATAAGATTTTAATAATTTACAGAGATCCAAAGTGGACATTAAATGATCATGTGAAATCAATGTTTTCAAAATATAAGTGTTGGCGAATAGTATATTGGTCTTTGTGGTCAGAATGTCATTTTATGCGTTGTTCACGTTGTCAACAAATGTATCCGGTTAAAAATCAAAGGTGGTGTCAATTTCACACACAGTTGCCACAGTATTATCCAGTTGAAAACAATCGATATCTTTTTTATCCAATAGGTATGACTATGTGTTTCATATTATGTAAGTATTAATTTTAAGCTATAGTTTAAATTTGAGTTAAAAAAAACTTAATTTTCATAATTTACAAAGTATACATTATTAAATAATACAATAATAAAATATAAAATAAAAATTTGTTAATGGTTAATAGTCATAAACTAGTATATAAATAAATAAATACATGCTTAGCCTGGAGTATTATTACATTTATATATATATATATATATATATATTTATTTATTTATTTATTTATTTATATATATTAATTTATGAGTGTTAACTATTTATTATTTTTAATTTTAATTATATTATTATTTATTATTATATTTGTAAATATATATACATATATTGCTATAATTTTAAATTTGTCTTAAGTCGTAAAAAATTTAAAATTGTCTTTTTATTTATAACAATACGTTTGTATCTAGTACCATTAAATTAATGTGAATATTGTTAATCAGTTATGCTTATTTATGTTTATATATTTTTAGGGCGGTATCCGTGTTGCAACGAGAGGACTTTTAAATATGAGCCAATCAAAAATCCATTTGTAAGTTAATAATAATTTATTATAGGTATTTATATTCAAATTAAATATATTCTTTTGTATTTAGTATAATGATAAGGCTGTATTTAATACAACAATAATAACTAGAGTTAGGATGTTGATGACCTAAAAAAACACCCAAAAATTCTCTAAAAAATGCAAAAATGCCCTAAAAACTTCAAAAAATTACCTTAAAAATGATCTAAAGAACTAATTAAGTCAGAAAAATGTATTTATAAATTATAATTTTTATTAGAGATATGGGTGTAATAGTAATTTAAAATATAAATTTTAAATTATAATATTAATAAACAATAGTATACATTTATATTTTAAGTATTATATAAAATTATTAAAAATAAATTAAAAAGAGAAGTATAAATAAAAAAAAATATACTTAAAATATTCTCATTAATAATATTCATATTGCATTGTTGCACTGTACAATTTAAATGTGTTTGATGTTTACAAATAAAACACGACGACGTCGATCAGTTAATAAATATTTTTATGATGAAAAAACTCATATTTGAATTAATGTATAGTTGATTTTCTATTTTGGAAAAAAATTAATGAATCGCGATGAATACTTAAACTTCCAAATACAATTAATAAGTACATAGAAACCATTTATAATAAACATCATTGAAAAAAATTATTAAAATAATAATATTATCCAACGTTTTGGATTAACTTAAGTAATCGACGTTAGTTGATGTTAATTTCTGTACTCGTGTATTACTGGGTATCCAAGGCGATATTAAAATGTTAGTTATTTATCATTTAAATTAGCGGTTCTTGACCTTTTGTAGATCATAGGCCACAGATAAAAGATTTTAGAAATCACGAATCCCTTTATCAATTTTTTTTTTTTTTTTTTGATACTTCTTTATTACAAAACATCTCATGTTGTAATAATATAATAAAAAAAGTTGATTCATTTTGCATTTTTTTTTAACTTTTTAGACGATGCCCTGGCCACAAATGTGTTTCATTAGCATGTGAATCGAAATAACTAATTTTTATTTTGTATTTTTTGTGTTTATTACTTTTCAAGTCATTTTTTTAAATTTTTAGGTAATTTTTCCATATTTTCAATAATTTTTACTGCTTTCACACTAGTTCACTTCTTTTCGTTTCTTATCGAACATTATGCTGCTAACTTAAGACTTGTCCGATTTTATCTCACTGATTACATTTGTCGCGTATTATATCCTATTATATTTAAATTTTATTATTTTTTCGTAATATTTTCGAAATGGTGAAAGTTAAAACGTCAGTTAGTGCTCGTCTGCGTCTTTCAATCACTTGAAGGAGGATGTGGAGAGAAGTTTTTCAAATTTAAATATTTATAAACAGATAATCGTTGTTCATTTACTTTTGATAACATCAAATATACTCTAATTGTACAATTTAATGATTTTGAATTTTGAGTAATTTGTAAGCTTTGATAAATATATAAAACCAATGTTTGTAATTTTTTTATTTCATATTTTAAGGACATTTGTTATCATTTTTATGTCATATTTTGTGTAATTTGTAAGTTTTGATAAATTTATGTAGAATTTTAAAATTAAATAGAGTAAAATATTTAAAAAAAAAATGTGTTTTTATTAATTTAAAACAAATATTTGCAAACATTTTTAGGTCATTTTTTAATGTTTTTAAGGTCATCAACTTCCGAGTTATATAATAATATATTTAATCATAATAACTATTTTATATAACAAAACATACATATTTAATTTTTTATTTAATTATTTTAGTTTTCATTTTACTTTAATATTCTTAAAATTTAATTTTTATTTACTCAATGCGATGGTTGATGTTGTATTTGAGACACCAGTTTTTGAATATCGTGGTAAAGATCGGTATATCTCTAATATAATAAGATATATTTATATCTATATGATAAAAAAAATATAATAACAATCCAAAAATTTTGTAATAAAGCACTCATGTCACGTATTGGCGTAAGTTATGTATTAAGACTGTCACGGACTCCTGACATGAATAAACCCTTAGAGGGCTGCGGATCACAAGTTAAGAATCGCTGATTTAAACTATATCTTAATAAGTATTTAAGAAGTACGACCACTAATTTTCTAAAGTTATCAGTTAATCAATAAATAATAAATACCAAACTTTTCAATATTTAACATTGCTAATCTATATCCAAAATAATTGTATGTACCATTCATATTGAATATTTATAGTTTATTTACTTAAAATTAAAATGTATTATTTTTTATCATAGTCTATTATTTATAAATCTTAATACAAATATTTGATAGGTTTTCTTTTCAATTACTTTTTTTTTGTTATTTAAGTCTCACCAACGCATACATTATAATGAGTTGACGGTATACACAAATCATAATTAATGAATTATAACTAATAGTACTTAATAAATAACAGTTGTCATTGCCGAATATCATATATTTATTGTAATTAAACAGGGCTGCCGCTATCGAGAGCATATTCCGATACTTGAACATACAGCAGAAATAGAAACATATAAAATTATGCAAATGTTCCCATCATTAACCATTAATGATCCACCGATGTTTTTTTCGAATGGTTTTTCAAAACTTATAGATCCCCATGGTAACTATTTTGAAGTACCTTTTGTATTATTGTGGTTAATTTTTACATTTAACAGGCGATGTAAAGGGTAATAGTGATCAAAATATGGCTTGGGCTGTTGAATCTCATCGTTTTACTCCTTTTATAGGTAATTAAAAAGTACATTAAGTACAAAGTATTTGTATAAAAATGTAATTTAATATGAACCTTTTTATTGGTTATTTTAGTTTCAAGTGAAGGAACATGCAAAAAATCTCAGTTTTGGTGGGATAATGTAGTAATGGGTACATCATCAAATAAAAAACCATTGTTAACAGAATTGTGGGACAAACCTTTCGCTAGAGTATCTGTGTCGCCGAGTATAAGTAAAACAAATATTGTATAAACATAATTACATTATAGAAGTAATTTTTTTTTTTTTTTTAAAAAAAAAAAAGGTAATAATATTTATGAATCGACTGAGGTTCCACTAAATGAAACCCATTCATCATTTGGATCTTCGTTTGAAGAAGTTGAGGATTCATTATCAAGTTTCAGTGACAGTGATTCAAATCATTCAGAAAAAACAACTTATAATAATAAACAACAAAAGATTAAACGGACTTCAAAAGCTATTAGAAAATTAAAACAAAGATATAGGTATTATTAATTAATCATACATAAATAGCTTAATATTTTTGTTTAACTATTAGGAATACAGCTTTTCGCAACCTAAAAATAGGTTTCAGACCACTGTGAGCCGGTGGTGCGGCCGAAATCAATACAATATAAATAAATATGTATTTTATGTAATATATTATTTTACATGAGCATAAAATTTAATTGATTTCTTTAGCATAAATTTGTTTTTTAGTAAGACTTTAGTTCCAGAACATTTTACTTAAAATATTGAATCGTTTCATGTATTTTATTGTTTTTGTATCACTATTATAAATAATTGATTTCGTTTCAGATATTCTGGTACTTATCAATGGTCATTGACAGCACCCATGCGTTGTAACCAGGATAATCAGAGAGAATATGAAGAACGGTGTTTTAGACAAATTGCTCATCATTTGTTACATCAAAATAATAATTCAAACGCAGAATGTAGTCGAATGTTAACCACAAACAACCCTATTGATCTTTGTCAAAGATCTGGTAGGTTATATATTTTATTGTAAATTGTTGTTAGGTTATTATTATTTTAAAAAACTGCACGTACATGGATTGTAAATAATTTTTTTCGTAAACAGGTGGTTATTTTTCAAAGCTCGAATCAGAACTTCTGTCAAAAATTGATCCAAAGAATGTTCAACGATCATGTACTGTGGATACTAAAGGACAAACAAAAATTAAACTAAAGAAAACTCCTAAGCCTAGCTCTTAACTTCAAAAATTAAAATTATTAAAAGTAATTGTAAAAATAATTTTAGACTTAATGTACGTGTTATCAGTTCATGGAAAAAAAAACAATTAGGTAAATTTAAATTTATTACTTAATTAAATTTCAAATACACACAAAACATTTTTGAGTACAAAATAAAAACTACTTAAAAATAATTTATACTAAAATAAAATTATAGTTAGGTATCACCTAGTTTAAATATACGTTGAAATTGATCAATAGGATGAAATAACAATTTTAGTAGATAGTTTAAAATTTAAAACAACAAATTTCTATAATATGTATAAGATTACCCTTTGGTTTGGTCGCCTACTTTGCGACTAGATAATACACACACATGCACTCACGCAATCACGTATATATATTTAATACACACACTCAATAATAGTATTATAAATATTTTAAGATCTTACGTAATTTGATAGTAAATTTTAGGAATTAATTACAAAATTAAATAATAGTTAATAATAATAATAATATGTAAATGTTAACGGCAGTAATCTTAATATGTATACGACTGACTTTGAATTCAGTAACATTGATAAACCTGTGATTGAACGAATTGTTGTGATTAATAATAATTTTAATAATAATAGATTTTCTGCATTCTCTAGAGATCAGGTAAAGAGAGTTGCAGGCTTATACCAAATAATGCAATTACAAAAACAATAACATTACCGATGCTGTGGATAAAACAGGGTATTTTTTTAGGTGTCGTAGTTATATTTAAATACATTTTAATAAGTTAATATAAATCATAATTTCTTACAACTAAACTATATCTTATTATCATTTAAACATATGTAAATCTATAATGAACGTTTTTGTGACGTTAATATACAATTATATAACATTGCGTGGCAAGAATATTTTGTGATCAAAATAAATCAAATTTCGAGCTTACTCTGAGGACTCAAAAAATCATACTGATTATCATTCCATTACATTTTAGGTGGGGAAATTATTTTATTAAAATTCACTCAATCAATCAAGGCATTTGACGGGCAGTGCTAACTATTACTTTATCGAGGAATAAAACAAAATGCTGCGTATCGATTCCATATTACATAATACTATAGTTAATATTTGTGTAGGTACGGGTAAGGTGAATTGATTGTTATACATTCAATTACAGCATTATAATAAGTATACACATAATATATACGTAGGTTTGCCTGTAGGCACGGAAGCGTCAGTTCTCAAATGTAATATTAGTAGAATGTAGGTAGTTATTGAAAACGACGCGAACGTGAATGTCTGGCGCGTGATGACGGTAAGCGACGTCTGTATGAAATGTTCAATAACAGAATGGACGAAAAACACGCGTGAGTAATTCGTATATTATTATGCTTGGATCGGAAATTCTGGCATTAGCGCGCTCGAAAATAGTCGTTTGATATTGTTCAAACGCGCCGAACAAGGGCATGTGGAAGTACGACGGAGGAAGCTCATCAATTGTGGTACGAAACATAAGACTCTAAGGGCTTGGGTAGGTTCAGCTCGGCTACCGTTTCCGGATGCGCGTTACTTTGACAACCGCTGAACAGTGACCGCCGTATGGACTTGCGGCACAACTGCTGCAACGAATGTGGTTGCACCCACTGGGGTGCCAAGACTTTTTTGATCTGGAAGAACACCGGTCCGAATATGTTGTAGCACTGGGCGTGGCTGAACATGGTGCGCATGACGTGCGAGTGCATCCTAGTCGGATCCTCACCCATTGACTGTGTGTCGCGAAAAAAAATAAATCAAAAACAATTAGTAAATAAGTACAAAAAAAAAAAAAAAACTGTAATCACGTGTAGCGTGTTTGTGCGAGTCACAATAATTATAAAAACGTAAAGCTTTGGACTATATGCCCAGTATAGCATGTATACTGCGACATCAAAATAGTTTAGGCAGTTCTACATAAATTAACAGTAGGTAATTATAATCCATCCGAAAAGTCAGAACTTATACAAGAACCGAATACTAACTTGAGTTTCAGATTTAGTTATTGAAATCATTTTATGACCTATATAGGCTTATAATTTTATAAGCATTATATATTTTACACATGTTTTTCATATTTAAGGCTTTTTTAATTAAAATTTATTTTTTTTTAGTATTTAAATTGTATATTTTGAAATTATTTTTAGCAAATTTACAAACGAAAAAAAAATTTATATTATTATAACTGTATTTTGAGTTCATATTAATACACAATTTTTAACGAGTTTAAACAAATTAAGTTCCGTGCCCAGTACATGAGGAATACGACCAAAGTCGTAGTAAATTGAAAACAATACGGCTGCCAAATTGTGTCATTACATTTGTATAATAAGTATGTAAATACCTGCGAGAGTAAATCCAGTGTGCCTAAACAACTGTCATCTAAACGCCTTCTGATCATTACAGAACGTAGGAACCAAGTGAATATACTGTCAAGAGGACTTTCTACCGGATCGTCGGTTAAACATCTCAGATCGGTTTCCGTTCTCGAACGATATTCTTTCACTATTTTTACATAGTTAAGTCTTGCATCTGAGTTGCAGTCTATATAAGAAACATACAAATAATAATTGCATTAAATGGCTTTAAATAATCAATTTTTTTTTGTTATTGTAAATTAAAATATCGATTTATAGGCAATAATCCGATTATGAGCGATCATAATCTATTAATTGATCATACAAAATATTTTTTATTGTAAAACTTAATACGAGATATAATAATATAATGTAATAATAATTTTGAAAATATCTCACCTTCGAGCCAGACTGTCGCTCCACTGTTCAATAAAAGTCTAGTGATGTCGATCGCTTGATCCATGTAGTTAACAGCGTACGTGATCAATGATCTACCACCGTTGTTCAACCAGTTCACATCGCTACCGAACTTTAACATCATAACTGCAAATTGGTACGCACGTTTAAACAAACCGCAATTCATTAGCCGTTTGGCGCCCAATATGAGTGCTGTGTTGCCATTTTCGTCCACAGCTCGCGACCAGCGTCGCAGCTGAGCAGGTGTAGCGTTAGCTGACGTTTCTTTCAACCGGCGCACCACTTGCATCCAATTTTTATGGATGTCACCTGTAACAAAACCATTGCGTGACATGAAAAACAGTCAGTATATTCTTTAGACAGGTCTTTTATATTTACTTGAAAAATTTACCTGAAACTATATCGAAGAATATAAAACAATTAGCATTTGGTACGTTCGGATGCTTCAAACATTTTGGGCTTGATTTGAATCGAAAACAAAATTGTATATTGATTATCTGTAATCATATGTGTTCAAGAGGGAAACTTGCATTAGTTTTGTCTTATCGAAAATATTCTTTTTGATTTTTTTAATCGTATAGAATTGTCTAAATTTTTATAGTAATATACATAATTTATAATTCTTTTAATAACAGCACTTTATCATTTATTATTATAATGATATTTACTCAATTGTAATTATTTAATTATATATCGAAAGAAGTGAGGAAACTATAGAAAAATGACATTTTAATAAGTCCCTATAAGCATAAATTCTTAGATTTATTATTACTGTTAAATTATACGACATATAATATTCAGTAAATGTATGATATGAAAATAAAAACCTATACATATATTAGTTATCAAAAATTAATTACATTTTTGATTAGGTACTTGGAAACAATTAACTTTGGTTTTTAAAGTTAAAACTGTAGCAGATAAAACTTAACGATCAATATAACTAGGAATGGGATTTTAATGATATAAAAAATAGCAAAAAATGCTGTAAAAAAATAATGAAAAAAGTTTTAAAAATCATAATTAATGCACTATAAAAATTCGTTATAAAATGTAATTATTATAGTTTATAAATTATATTATAAAAATCATGTTATTAAATATATTTAATATTATTTATTTAATAACAAAATTAGTACTTATTTGTTTAATTTTATTTAAATTTATTTCATAACTTGTTATGATCGTCGTTGAACTCTTATAAATAGAAAAATGTCTTTTGACTACAATAATTTTGTTCTATTTTTGATAAAATAGGTACATCAGTACCAAGTACCAGTACCAGAACTCATATTTATTAGTTTATCAATTTAGATTACTATTATTTAAGAATTTATAAATACACTCAGAAAAATGCTCTAAAATCTTAAAAAATATGCCTTAAAAATGCATATTAAGTTACATTTGTAATAATAAATAAAAAAAAAAAAAAATGCGAAATAAAAATTACATTAAAATGTATTAATATCACTTGAAACACATTTTCTTTTTACGGACCTATGTATTGGCACATAAAAAAAAATATGCATTTGTTTAAAAATCTCAGCCCTAAATGTAATACTTGAAAGAAAAATATCATTTTTTTTGACGTGATCAGAATACTATTTTTGTATTTTAGAATATTGTGATATTCTTTAATTTTTATTGTAAAATATGTAGGATTATACATTGTATAAACGTATAGCACATTGCAATATTACGAGAAAAATTGTAATAACTAAATAACAACTGACTTACTGCTGGTCGAGTAGCTAACAGCGCATCATAGTCTTTAAAACAGAATAACTGAAGTTTGTCACCGACTAGTCTCCATTCTCTAAATGCACACCTGCTATAGCAGCCTGCTTTTAACAGATATAAAAATACATCATTAAAATTAGGAATAAATAGGATGATCCAAATTCTACTACACATTTGATGACTTATTTAAAAAATTGTAAGTCGAATGTCAAATATAGTATTATCTACTAGTTAAATTAATTTGTCAATAAAAATTATATGAAGATTTGATCAATCACTATAAGTTAACGTTTTTCACAAGTTGCATACATACTTTTGCATTCTCCTCCGTGCCATTCACCAGCAATTATTTTGTCGATATCGTCATCCGTCGGTGATATGCATAATGTGGACACTTCCGCTTGACTTTCTGGCTGTTGGTTCTGCGACGACGGACCACCCGATGCAACGTCTAACTGCAATGAAGCCAGAGGGTCGTCGCTGCAACCTTCTGCACCCTCGGTCATAGTGTCATTTTTGTTGCTGTGATAACATAATTAAAAATATATAAATCTAAGTTTAACAGTTACAACTATTAGACATTTTTCTTTTAATTAAAAAAAACCAGCACATAGTTACCAATATATAATTATGTATTATAAATAAAATTATATTTATCATATATCAATAAATGTATTTTATTGTATTTTATTATTTGATTGAAATGTTTAAAAATAAATGTATGAAATATTTATACATATATATTATGTATTTTAATATTACCTAATTTAAAAGTTATTTCTAGTTGATGCCTATTTTAATATAATGAATTAATTTTCTGTGTCAATACATTTTAAGTAAATCTTTTCAGTTAAAATATTTATTTATATATGTGTACTAATTTACTATTTATACATCTAGATTTTTTTCTATTGTCAATTTTTAAAATTCTATAATCTAATCAAATTGACTTTATAATAATTATAACTTAATGAAAATCATCTACTGAACAACTTACAATTAGAATTGTCAAAAAATCTATTGATATTTAATCAGTTTGAAAATATAATAACTTAATTTAAAAATAATCAATTTATCAATTTATTAAATTGAAGTATAAATTACAATCAATAGTATACAACATTTCATTTTACATTAATTACTGTGTCATCGAACCATAATCATCTATTTTATCAATAGTTCTATACATTTTTTCCTCTTCCTACCATTACAGAGTTCTTGTTAGTATTAATTTTCACTAGCATACAAATAAGAAAAAAATAAAAAATTATAATGTTTATGTTGTTTATAGTTAAAATACACACACACACACACACACATATATATACTATATATATAACTCGATTTACAAATTTACAACTGATTGGAATAAATGTTAAATAGTTCTAACTTCAAAATTTATTTTAATCGAGTATATTAGTGCATTCCTTAAATAAAATTGAAATATATTGTATGTATAGATGTAATCATTAAAAAATAATTCAAAATATATTTATTATATTTTATCAATAGATTTTTATTTGTAAAGCTACTAACATGAAAATGATGTTCATAATGTCATATTTTTCAAATCTCTACATCTAACTTCGATAGACAAACATTAGTTAAACTAAATTGATATGAAAGACATATTTTTTGTTATCTATACCGTTATACATGTTAACGATATGTGTGGTGAACGAAAAACAGGGAAACATGGAATGCCGAAGGTTATTGCCTCTGTGGTCATCAGCGAACGCGCATTTATGCAACGCAGAATTACTTAAGTTACTGTAATGCTACACGTGCAGAAGTGGTGGACTAAAACTTCTAGCTTTATTAGCCATAACTAATAAGTGTATAATTTTAAGTAGTTATGAAAAAGATGACGTTTATAAGTATGTTTATATTATTTCATCCTTCATATATTCTTCAAAAACGTATGAAGTATTTTTTGATGGTCGAATAATAACAAAAATAATTGTGAATCCTTTTTATAGTTTTCAATAAATAAAAATTATTATTTTTTTAATTATCATTCCTAAATAGTCCGTAATTTATCATTATAAAAACTTTTAACGTGTATTAATGATAGAGAATATTTTTATTTATCCTCTATTTAACCTTGTAATGAATTATACTGGTATTTTTACGATACTTATGAGATAATTCGTTGATACGAAAGAGCGAATTAAAGAAAAGCAATAACATGCTAATTAAGATGAAATTATAATAATATGATACAATTGTGCGTTAATTGTTTTAAAATTCGAAACCCATCACACTGAATCTAGTCATATTGGGAGTGTTGGATAATATATTAGAATGTGAAGAATTACCAGTTAGTTCTGCATGCACAATACAGAACTATACGCATAGGTCTTTAACAGTTGCAAGTCCGTTATGTACGGCGTAACGTTTGACTGAGCGCGTGCGTGTTTTTTCGGCTACATTACATACTTCAAGTCATCTTCACAGAAGAATAAATACATTTATACAAGTAAATATACATATAAATATATATATATATATATATATATGCACAAAACGGAAAACAAACCGAGAAAAAAAATGTATAAAGAGGTGTGCAAAATAGATAAAAAAAAATAAAGAAAAAAAGAGTAATGGAAGGTTGATTCTCTTTGCCCGTCGATGACCTCATGCCGGGAGTATATTATTCAACGTAGGTAGATACTACCGATATTTTTCCCCGTTTAAGAATAGATAGTTTATGTGTTGCAAAATATGATTCTTTATTTTTCTTTGGCATTTTTATCCGTGACACAACTTAATGTGTGTAGAATATAGAACTCTCAAACAGTCGTAAATTTGACAATTTTATAATTAATTGTTATAGGTTGAGAAGGTAAATATAGATACGATCTTAATTTAATGAACAAAACATAAAACATGGACTTGCACATCCCTATTTAAAAGTTTCAAATGTTCATTCGAGACGGAAATAAATAAAAATAAATAATGAATAAGAAATAATTATTTTTATAATATATTATATGTACGTACAAACATAGAAAAAGATATCATGAATCAAACCAACATAAAAATTGTTTTTTTTTTCTATACAATGCATTTACATACGCTAGTGCAGCAAGTTTTTAGACGAGTATCGAGTTCGTCTCAAAACCCGGTATGCAAAACGGAAAAAATCACCGAAAATATGACACTGAAAAAAAAACTGAATAGAACTCTACAGATTTCTCAATCGCTATCGCTGTCGCTTCAGTACGGTTCAAAGATTCTTTTGTTCAAGACCAGCTTCCTCTTCCTCCTCCTTCCAATAAGAAACCAATAACCCTGTTCAATAAAATTAAGCATAATAAAGGAGGTACGAAAAAAAAATAGGCACGTACGAAAAATATTGTCGTAATAACCGGTTAAGTGTTTTAAAATAAAGAAAATTCATAGAGGGTAGAGTTACGGTTAATATTTTGAGAGCGATGAAGTGTGTACTATTTACGACGGCGGGGAGAGGGATGCATATTATTCTTCCAGAACTACTCTAACTGTATCCAAGATATAACGTTGCATGCCGTTGTCGAAAACACAATAGACGCGTCGTCGACTGCCGTTGCAGAAGGGACGGGCGTCACTGAGTGTTTTTTTTATTATAAAATTTAAGTAGATTACACATTGCGTTGTACACATGCAGTATATTATTATTATTATTATTATTATTATTATTATTATTATGATTATTATTATTATTATTATTTGTATCATTATTTTATTGCGCGAATTTATTTACCTACTGTCAGTTTCCGAGCGCGAGAGCAAAGAACAACCACTGCTATGGTTAGCAACTATGGTGCGCCGCCGTTCCGTTAGCGCATGGAGGTCGGTGAACCATCGGCGGTCACGTCGGTCCTTGCCAAATTATTATAGTACATAATATTGCAGTTTGGTCGCCTACTTGTAAACGTATTAATTTGTTCGCCAATGGTAAATTGTATAATTATTTTATCCCTTGGGCATATTATAGTCGTGTTCAAATATTAGATTATTGGAAACGGTTATAAAAAATTGTTCCCATTATATATTATAATATGTTCAAATTGTATATTTGAACACATTTAATTTATTTTGCAATGGACATTCTTGATGTTTTAATTGATTTTTGAAAAATAAATAAAAATAAATAAATTCTTCGAATATTTATACATTATGGTTACATCATCCTAGAAATACCTTCATTGATTATAACCAAGGATCATAACTTGTAGAAATTATATTTTTTTTCAGAGATCCTAAAAATACCTATGTGAGCTATAAATTTGTTTCAGATAACTAAGAAGCTAAATATGAAATTTTATGTTGCATATTTTTGTATATTTTTTAGTTCCGTAGCATTTAAAATATTTTTTTCTTAATAATAACAAGTAATTATAGTAGTATTAATTATTTATATTTATAATTAACTCATGATAATTAATTTTTCTTCTTTTGGTATAAATTATATATTTATTTGTATCATATAGTGACGCGATCGGTATTTTAATACTCTTAATAAGAGTTTGAAATTTTTTTTTTACATGAATTTTTTATTTTCTTAAATTTTTGTATTTTTAGTGTATATCTGCTTTTATATGAATATTTTTATGAGCATTTTTATAACATTTATTACTACCATTTTTAGAGCTATAAGTTATGAACCCTGATTATAACCATTTATCAAATAAATTATGTACATTTAATATATTTTAATGATATCAGGTTAACTGTTATAACGTTATGGTCTCTAATCTCAATCTTCTGGTAAAATACTGAACATACCAATTAATAATAAAGATACTTACTAATGTGGTTTGATAAAAAAAAAAGAGAAAATCCAACAAATATAACGTTCAAATTACAAAAGAAATCGCTAATGATCATCAATTTAAGAGATACTCATTGGTCATCATTATGTAGGTTCTCTTCATAAATATATTCAAATTAGTTTTTCTTCAATGCTTTTATAGACACATTGAAGAAAAAATAATTTGATTAACGTATTGAAAGTAAATTAAAATACATTATACGATTGCAATAGCTAGTTAATGACAATATTTGAAAAATAAAAGCTAAAAGTTGAATTCACCTATCCAAAAAAATTAAATGGAATTTTTTAACAAAAAAGATAATGAAAACTTATGACTAATAATAACTACTCATTATAAATTGTTAAATATCATGTGTCATGTGTCATCACTGTAAATGGTAAACGGCTCTAAAATATAAGAAGTTACGCTTAATTAAAGTATTTAAAAAAATGTATTGACCGGTTACTATGCAATGCTGTATAGCCTACAATACCCCAAGAATAAAATTTCAAAACTACCAAGTATAATTTAAAACTTAAAAATACAGAAATTTAATTAACTCATCGAAATCATCAAATTAACTATTACATTAACTATGCAGCAACAGCACAATAATGAATTACTTAATTTTTTTAATTTTATTATTTATAATTTAAAACTGTCTTTCTAATTATAAATCTATTTTTTTGAAAATGGTTATGCAAACCACAAAGTTAAGTAATTACAGTAGGTACAATAGTACAATTACAGTTAAGTACACATTATAAAACTTATTTTAAGCGATATAGCTATATCTATATCATCGATTTGGTTCTATTAATTTTTACTAATTAATTTGTACAATTCAACGGGTTTCCCTTCACGGGTCGCGGAATTTATAGAATATTGAATTTGAACGTCGCGTTGCCGGGGTCAACGCACACTACGGTCGGCCGTTAATCTTTTTAGGCACACCCATATTATCACCGAAAAAACTAAAATAGAAAAAATACCGGCAGTCTTAAAATCCATTAAATGAAGCCGATAATTACAAACCAAACCGCGATTACACGACTGTCGCGGAAGGGGAAAACAACATCGTATGTATACATAGTGGATATAGGGACGGTTTAGAATAGTAATTATATATGGTTAGGACGTTAACCCACACAATTCCAAGCTTAATTAAAATGTATAATGATTAAATTTTACCCCAATGACATTATGTGATAAAATAAATCAAAGTTAAAGTCAATATATATTAAAAAATATGAAGTATTTCTATAAAAAAACTATTGTTTAACTCTTTCATATTTAACCATATCTTCCATAGTATGTTACATGCACCAACGTTTGATTTAATTAAATCATAATTGATTTTCATTAAGTTAAAAATACTTTTTATTTGCTTAAAATTAAATGTTACTAATAAAAAATAATTTCTTGATCTCAAATAAATAATATTTTAATAAAATTTGTTGAAATTATATTCAAAACCCAATTTTTTTAAATAATTAAAATAATTACACAATAATTATAATAAATTCGTTGAGTTATTAATAAAGAAAAATAATATATAGGGTCCATGTAAACTTTAAAGGTCATCACCAACTGTATAGTGTAGACGTTAATATCTGTAAAAAATGTTTAATAAATAATATTCAATTTATTATGAAGTAATATCATTGTCGGTTATTTAGTGAAGAGTCAAATGTACCGTTATGTGGACAGTTAGTTATTCTTCCCTTAAAATGTTTTCATTGACTCAAATTATAGCCATTTAAATAAGTAAATAACACATCTATAAAACTATAATTCAATGATAGATTCATCATTAAGTTGTGTAAGTCTAGATCTGTAGAGATACTAGGGTTTATAATGTATGAGAGATCGTGGTGCAAACATTTCATGACATTAAATATTTTATAAACGGTATATTAAATTGTTTTTTAAGTTGGAAGTAGGATAACGGATTATCAATTTTATAAAATTAACTACTGCATATTAAAGCAAAAAGATAACGGACAGGACTAAAATAAATTCTGAGTAAATTAATTTAGCTAATTAATTAGTTTTGCTTTGCTCACTTCGAGACACACTTTGTTATTTGTTATCTAAAAGTAATGATTTGATTTTATGTCAAGATTACATTAAAGCCAAACTTATTTCGATTTATTAAATGTCTATAGTGTTACTAAAGTACTAAAAAATACTCGGTAAATATTTTTAAAATATGAAAAATAAGTATTGAATTTAAATAATAAATTATAAATTTAATAATATA
Source organism: Sipha flava (assembly GCF_003268045.1). Classification (NCBI taxonomy): domain Eukaryota; kingdom Metazoa; phylum Arthropoda; class Insecta; order Hemiptera; family Aphididae; genus Sipha; species Sipha flava. The sequence goes on along the minus strand of NW_020272964.1, from coordinate 1,199,576 downwards.
AAATAATAAATACATGTATGTACATATGTGTATATACATGAACAAACATATTTATTCATTAAAAATTGATCTTCAACAAAACAAACTTTTTCTAATTTATTGTCTATAATTTATTTAGTTTTAAATCACTTTTTCGTGTATACAACAAATCTATTTATTTTTAAATCATAAAAGGACTGTATTAAAAATAACTCCTGTTAATTTAACAAAAAAATAATTTTGATATAGAAAAAATATATTATAGAACTAAAATATTTCAATCTATTAAATAAATAATAAACAAGAAAATGTTGAAAATATAATACTTAACTAATATATAAATAAAAACTTTAAAATGTATGTTAATTTTAAATAGTAATTCAAATAATAATCTATTTCATACTATTAAAAACGTTATTTTATGTTAATGATGCATTTGATATTTTTTAAAAAAATTACAGAATTTTCATACGTAGAAAATGATTATAAAATAATATAATTCAGGAGTATTTGAAAATCTATATTTATAAAAAGATTCATTCACAAAACACATAAATTTTAAAATATTTATTTTACATTCCGTTCTGATGAGCCCTGAAACATTTATGTGTTAGGCCTTATAAACACGAATACAATAATTTAAATGATTAGGTACCTACTTAATATGTTCAGTATTTAAAAACAAAAACCGGGAACATTTAATTATGAAATGACTAATTTAAAAAGGTTTTTTATGAAAATACAAACTTGTTTTTGAATTTTTCTAAACTTATTTTGAGATAAGAAGAAAGTTGTACATTGTATCTTGGCAAAATCGTATTTCTAGGAGTGGAGGATAGTGACCGACCGCGCCAAGTACCTACATCGTGGGTCAATGATCTGCCTCCGTGTTCCGTTACTATAATATTATTATTGCCGTGTTGCTATATCATCGCGTCAACGATCGCTTTGTTTTTTTTTTTTTTTGCCATACGTTTAGTCAGAAAAGTGTTTTTTCATTCTTTATTTTTTTTTTCAAATATTAGTTGATAAAAAAAAAAAGAAAAAGAGAATTGATTAATATAAACCATATCCGGGTTGACAACTTCTTGACATCGGTAATAAAAAGAAAAAAAAAGTAAAAAAATCTTGTTAAAAATCCCGGTTGATTGTACTGGAACGTGCAAATCAAAAATCTACAACATGCTAAATAATTATTACTATTAATGGGGATTGAATGTGCATATATTCTTCTAAAATGAAATGTTGTCACTAACTCTATATGACAGTGGTGGTCAAACTTTTTTTTCGTCGGGCCATAAAAAACAATTTTGTTTTTATCGCGGGCCATAAAAAAATGCATTCTAAATTTTTTTTTTACGTAAATGCAAAATATTACAGTTATACAAATAAGTGCTGTAATATAGGAAACTTTCGTGGGCCAGATATTAAATGATGGAGGGCCGTAATTTGGCCACCACTGCTATATGATATACCAAAATTGAAATTTATAAATAAATTTATTCCTTACTAATAGTCTATAATAATTCCTTTAGTATTTGATTAGTATATAGTTGTACACAAAATTCTAATTAAATATAAATGTAAAAAATATATTAAGCATTGATGAGCTATTTTAATTCAAGTAGTTACAAAATCAAAAATAAAATACTTTTTTTTTATTGTTAATTAAAAGTATCAAATTCAATTTAAAAAGTATCAATGAATTTTAAAAATGTCTATGTTAATTAAATATACTTTAAAACAATGTTAATATTCAGAAAAAGGTATAATATACGAGTATGGTTTATAAATGTTTTGAAATGTTGGCCGTAAAAATAACTCCTTTTCTGAGATCTCTGTTTATATGCATAACAGATGAAATGTTAAATAGTGTATCTGGTACATATGTTTAATAACAGTGAACATTTATTACTAAGAGGCCCAATTATATTATAAGTAGTATATGTTATTATTTATTACAGTTAGTGGTATGCCAACCATTTTTTAGACTTGAAGCAAATTTAAAATAATAACCCATCGAAGCACTAGTCCAATTCATATAAATAATAAAATTGAAATGGTCCCTAAATTTAACAAACATTTTAAACTAAAATTGAACTATGAATGCAATCTAGAACTCCACGATGCCCCCACACCTAAATTTTAGACTACTGTCTAAAAAAAAATCATATGTCAGAACATGACAATGTTGGTATGTATGTAACCTATAAATAAACATAAGGAAGAAAATATTTTTATGAAATAAAATACAATTATATTGACAGAACGGCAATTTATCTATATTCTTAAAATATAAAAATTAACAATATTTCATTTTATTTATTGGAACCTTAAATGTAATATACGCAATTTTGTTAGAAAATAATTCAACAGTGATACGACATAAATTATCATTTTCAAATCATATAGATTATTATACAAAAATGAATTCCTAGCCGTGAATTTATACTACATGTATGTATACTAAGATTGTAGTATTTTTTCTAGTAAGTAGTGATGATGACATTCTATAGGTCGAAGACTGGTATAATGATCAAACTCTTGCAAGCTGAAATCGTGTACCCATTATACACCATTATTTATCACAATATAATGCATGCATATTATCATAATTTATAATTTTTTCATATGTTTTTCAAAATATTATTAAATATTATTTAAAAAACTACTATTATAATATTCTACGATTAATATTTGAGATTTAAAAATAAAATTATAATTAAGATTAAGAATCAAATTATATAAGCTAGTTGATTTTCAATAAATTTCTGAAATATTTGTATATTTTCATAACTGTTTAAAATATTTAATAAGTATTAAAAAATAGTATTTTAAACTGATGAAAAATTAAAAAAAAAAAACATTTTTTTATTTATGTGTTGAGTTATTTGCACAATATTGTTTGAATTTGTATGTAAATAATTTGAAATATAATATTATATAAGTCGTTTAAGATAAATTAGGTAAATATACAATATTATGTGATTATAAAAAGAGGATACTCTTGACATTTCTTTCACACTTTTGTCAAACACTTTTTTATTTTTTATTTTAGCTTATAATTATTTTGTATGGCTTATTTAATTACACCGCTTTATTATAAAGTATAATAATAATATTTTGAAAATAATACATCATACGTTTACTCGTTGATAAATATTTTGTAAACAATAAAGTATTATACTGTGTAAGATAAACCACACAGTATTTTTATCGTTGTAGATAATGCTAACATGCTAAATATGAACTCTGAGGAGCTATTCATTGTGTTAAGGCTAGACTCTAAAGAATGCGAAATTGCGTGGGATTGCTTACAAACATCACTAAATGGGTCTCTATTATAATAACCGAGCATATAGTACGTGTGAACAAATAATATGAAAGTATAGAATTTAACAAATAAAAATGTATGTTATACACTATTATTCAAATACCTAGCCAATAATGAATTAAACGAAATATATTTTTAGATAGTTTAATAACCATTGAGCTTAAAAGAGTTAAAGAAAAGTTGTCTACAACCTTATGCGAAGAAAAAAAAACAAGGAGTGCCGTAATTAAATGATGAGTCCGCGAACGCGTTTGTTCGTGATAACTGTACTTGAAGCGTTGGATGATCCGTTATATACTCAATCGGGCTAATGGTGAATAATAAGAGAGAAAAAAATATGAGCGGAAAACGTATGAGGGAGTGAGAAGGAGTAGTAGAGAGCGTATGAGGGAAGGAGAAAGAGAGAGAGGGAGAGAGAGAGAGAGAGAGAGAGATAGAGTGCGAGAGAGCAAGTATGACGACACAGGAATACGATCAATGTCTCGCAGACGCACCAGCACCAGTTTCTCGGGCGGCGGGGCGGTACGAGCTAGAGAGAGAGGAGAGGGTCGTCAGAGCTATCGAAATTGAAGGTTTATGAACAATTGTGTGATGGCGATTAACCTGTTCCCGTACTACCTGTTCCGGTAACGGCGCTCTCCTCCGATAATGTTTCCGCCACCGCCCGGCTGTTTCCAGTAACAAACGTGTCTATTAGGTACGGGAAGTTACAATCATTAGATAGGTTTTTACACTTCATAGTTTACAGTTATTGCGCTGTTAACTGCTGTTCATCACACTATTGCACCCCGTCCCCATGTCTATAATACGTCAAATGAAGTACAATATCACACGATAATATTTTATTGGTATTGATTCAACATTATTGAATGCTAAAAGTTCAAAGCAATTCAATTTGTGGTATAGTTTACAAAAGTGTATTGTTTTTGCGAACCACAACTATCTTAACAAATTTTAGACTCAAAAAGGATATTATGGATTCATGCCGGAAATCATAAACATTCATATAATTTTAAATATTGGACAGTCGTAACCCGCATGATTGAGCCCGTAGTCCGTGATTAGTTCATTTAATTTTAACAACTCAATACATTTACTTCTTAAGTTTATTAAGTACAAAATCATATTTTACAATTTAAAAAATCTTAGAATTATTAAATACATTTATATTATACTCTATATTATGATTGATATTATAATTAATGTTTATAAATAAACAAATTCAAAATTCAAAAGCCTACTATAATCTTATATGTTCATAGGTACCTACATAAAAAAGGTTTTAGAAGGCAGAAACAATGTATTATATGCAGTATTATTGTGTAGTTTTTTTACAGTATTATTAATTTTATGGTTGTCTACAATAAACGAACTTTATACTTGTAACTTATAAAATAAGTAAAAATTGTACTTGTTTTATGTTAAAACTATTCTAATAGCTAATATACATTTATTATTAACTCACCTAATTATGCTTTCAGTAGTTGTGACTCTAAGTCCTTTGGTTCGGTGTTCCTTCATAACTAAAAAACATAATATATCAAGTTCCATTTATAAGTCAAAATGATTTTTTTTTAATTATTATTAAATTGATATCTATTTTAATATATCAGACACCTAAAAATTAAACTTATTCGAGATCTACAGCAATTTTTAAACCATAGTGAACATAAAAGTTTATTTTCATTATACCAATTGTATCAATAGTTTAGTATCTAACTCTGTATCTAACATTATACACGTTTTATCTTTATTATTAGGTAATAGAGTAACGACCGAAAAAATTGAGTTGAATGAACCTGTAGTAAAATGAATATAGCGGTTCTATGCGCGTCTAGTTTTTTCTTCTATTAATGACCTAAACGGCGTTTAACCTAAATTAACCTTTAACCATATATATATATATATATTTATATAATAATTTATATTGTACTTCAAATTAAATTATTAAAAATATTATACATATCAAAATTAAAAATATATTTAATGCATTAAAAACTTTATTATATTTTTATAGTTCTTTGAACATAAATTTATACTTGAAAAAAAAAACAAAATATAATTCAATTTTATTTTAGACCATATTATTTATTAATCAAGTTAGATACTTCAAATTAGGTTAGCACATATTACTAATAATATTTGAATTTAAAATGTTAATACTTTTTGTACGTTTTAATAGATAATGATAATACATTTTCTTGCACAATTAGCTCTGGGTAACTTTTAAACAATTATTTAGGTATAATTTAATATGTATCTAAAATAAAAAAAGGTGCGTACTTTTAAAAGCGATCATTAAAATAGTTTAGTAATGGAAGTATATAATATAAATACAAAGGTTACTACCATTGTAAAATATTTAAATATCTTGCGATTTCGTGGGATTATAATATAATAATACAAGAGTACTTACCGACAAAGATGTGATACCATTTGCATGCACGTTAGTTCTTATTTAAAATTTCCCCAAAATCAAAATACTTTCGGGGAAATTTGGCGTATAATAAAAATAAAAAAACTATAAAAATTAAAATCGAAATACTAAATATAAAGATATGCAATTAATTAAATATAGAACACATACGGGACAACACGGTCGGACGACGGGCTGCAATGCACTGCGATCAGTTCAGTTCGCGCGCGCGGTCATCGGCTCGATTGGATTTCGCAGATTCGCCAGCGCAGTGCGCTGTGCTGCGGTGCGGCAGCAGACAGTATGACCACGTCAGGTGTGTACCCAGCGCAGAAAGGAGGGTCCCGAGTCAACTGCTTTGTAATTTGTAGCATAAATAATAATGACAATAATAATAATAATGTACTTCTATTTTAATGTATTACAAAATAGACATGATGTATTGTTTATGGCATATAATAGTTACCATTTATAAACTAATATTGGTAACGACTACGGAAATTGTTCTAACACAAACTAAAAAATAAAAAAAATAAATGTCATATTGTTACATTATATAAATGTTCATGTGTATAAAATATTATAACTTTTTTTCTGTTATAAATGTATTTCAATCACAGTCGTAAGTCAACATATTATTTTTGAAATATATGTACATATTTTAAATATTTTGTGTTAAACTGTTTATATTTTACGGTAAATACTGTTTTATACATAGTAAACTAAAAATATAATTTTTTTTTCTATAATACTAGTTGTTTTTTTTACTAATACTTGTTCATACTAATTTTTTTATTTCTAATTAAATTCGTCGGAGTTCATAAGTTCACGATTGAGTGTGTTTTAAAATGAGGTGAAACATTTTTTAGATTTGTCATAATATATATTTAATGTAATTGAAATATTCACTTGTATAAGCCAATAAATGAATGTGAAATCGATATTTCAATAAATAAAATTTATGAATAATAAACGAATAATCCAACATATAAATAAATCTCGACTCAACTTTAACAGAAAAATAAATAAATTATATGAATAGTTATTAAGTATGAATTTATGATTACTGGTCAGTATGAATGAAAATTAGGTGCCAGTTCGTTTCTGGTATAGCGTGTGATCTACCAGTCTGTTTTTTGGTGAACACGATTTGTAAGCTGCTTAGAATTACCCAAAATACATCACGAGGAGGTGGGCTCACACGTATTTCAAAAATTACAATTTAAAAATCACATCTACATAATATAAGTTTCGTTAAATAAATATTTCAAATAAAAGTTTCGTTTTAAAAATCACAATTTCAAAATCACATACACATAATATAAAATAATAATAATAATATAAAAAATAAAAGTTAGTCGCTATTTATGAATATAGCACGCATATAATTTATATATATATATATATATATATATATATAAGCATATAGATAGGTACGCCTCTTTTTTTTTTTAATATTGATATTTTTTTATCGTTAACGATAAATTACCAATAAAGAACTGGATAGTAATGTGTAGATCACAGGTAGAGCACATGTAAGTGGTAGATCGCACGCTACACTGACACCGAAAATTATGTACGTAGTTCTGGAAGTTAATACGGGACAATTGAGGAATCTTAAATTGCTTCGCTTATCATAATATAATATAGTATTGAATTTTGTACTCAATAGGTAGCAATATAAAGGATTTCTAGAAATGGGAAAATTTGTAGGTCAAAAATGTAAAAAAATTATACACAATATGGTTTCTGAGTAGTGGCGTACAAAAAAAAAAAAAATATGAATACATTATAGACAACTTTGTATTTTACTTATTTGATAATTGTCTAACATAATTTAAATTTTTATTGACTTTAATACAGAGATTTAAAAAATAATTGATTTTTGAATTAAATATTTAGTTTTGCTTCATAGAATTTCAATATAGGTGAATTGGCGTTGATGTCACTATTGCATTTTGAGTGTAAATTTTTTTTCAGAAATATTTATAATTAGTTACATATCCTAAAAGGTTTTCAAATAGTTAATATAAATAATAATATTAAATAGTTATCTCTTAATATAATCTACTATTGTAATATTTCTTACAATTTTTAATTATGTAATTTACTTAACTGTGTGTCAATTTAATTATATCTTTTAAATATTTAAATAATTAGATAGGTTCCTATTTATAAACGTTAGCATTCAATTGATAATCAAGATATACTTTTTAAGGAAAAAATTTTTTTGGTACATCGTTAACTATTTTAAAATATTATTTAAATATTGTAAGATTTGATTTAAGATTTAATTTCGATAATACCACATATAAGATTGAAATCATAATATAAAGAGTTCAAAAGTTAAACTCCCATTTTTAAACTTAACAATAGAAATAATTCATTGTAGTTTTAGTCAACTATATAGGTACAATATAATCGTATTAGAATTATTTTATCTATGTATATCTTATACATTACTATAAATGAAATACACCTATTGATGAATCATTTATAATTTGACCAGCTTGTTAGTTTGTTTAATAATATCCCACAGAGCTCCATTGTCCATAATGAAATATTGATTATCTTAATACATATTTTTATATACATAACGGGACTATTAACAATATTATATTTTGTGCCGTTATTTTAAGTACGTTTTATTAATCGGGAAATAGATTTGTATATTTATGTTACTGTTTAAGAAGAAAACCAAATAGTACAAATAATAAGAATAAAAAAATCGATACTAAATGTTTGAATTGCACCGTAGTGACTTTTTTATATTGATTTATAAGATAAGTAATTTTCTGTTTTGGAATTTTAATATAAAATGAATTTGAATTTTTGATTATATATTTCAATATTTGATCTAACATTTTTCGAATAACATTTATGATGGCTTAATATTCATACACACAGATAATACAATTTAACAATAATTATTTTTCGTATTTATTAAGGTATTATACTTAAATAATTTGAATATATTGGATAATATATATTATTATATATTTTTTATATATTAATTGAAATATATTTTTTGATATATTTATTATTATTTATATATTATATTTAAATATAGGTATTATATAATAATATATTTTTGTTCGATTAATTCATGCATTTTATGTAAATAAAAAAAAATGTATTAATAATAAAATAATAAAAAAAATTAATTAAAATTAAAAATTATTAAATTTTTAATACTTGAAAATAAATATATAAATGAATAAACAAATAATTTATATTCAAAGTTCAAAGTATCTTTTCAAATTATGAAACGATGACTAAAAAAAAGGATATATTCCTGATAAAACTGATCATTATCAAAAAATATTAACATAAAAGATTAAACTACAAAAACATAGATCAAATTGCTGTATAGTTGGTCTTAACAATTTTTTTATTTAAAATTATTATAGTCGTTCCAATGGTGGACAACTTAGTTCAATAGTTAAAAGAACGATTTTTGAACTACAAAAAAAACTATATCTGGCTTTTGTTTTCTAATTTATAATGAAACTTATGATAATAAAGTAATCAAAGATTTAAGTGAATTTTATTTAGATGATATTGATCAAAACATTTTTGAAGTAAAGTTAAAGCTTTAACGTACACATTTACAAAAATTAAGTGTATATGTTCTTCTAGAGTTTAGATGCTCTTGATAAGTGCAATAAAGACCTCTTTCCAAATGTATACAAACCACTTCATAATTTTGCAATACTACTTGTTACATCGAGTGAACCAGAAAGGAGTTCTTCCACATTAAAAAGAAAGAAGATTGAACTTCAAATTCTGTTAACTATTTTAGGCTTAATGGTTTAGTAGTTCTAAATAATCATTGTGAAGGTGATGTTGAAGTTGAAGTTGATTAGGTTATTAAAACATTGGCAAAACAAAACCGTTATACTGACTTTATTTCATAACTGTGTAAACTATATTTATTTTATGATTATATGTATAATAATATACATTGTATATGTACCTTAATGTTTTCTCTTATTTCATAATACATTTATTTTATTACATTTTATTATACATTTATTTATTTATTTTATTCATATAGATTATATTATTATAAAATAGTAGGGAGAGTAGATTTTTTAGTGATGGGCAAAAAAAAAAAATGGTCATAAATTCATGCATATTATGACACCCCCCTTGAAAAAATCCTGTATACGCCACTATATAAATAAATAAAAGCTTAAACTGGAGTATTGTTATATTTGATAAGTACAATCGGTTTTCAATTAAAAATTCATCATCAGATATATACAAAAAAATTAAATCGTGAATCAGATGGTCAGAAGATAATCCATATTTTGGGACAAAAACATTTTTATAATTTAAGTAAAATTACATTTTTCACAACCAGCATGTTCTTCAAAAATTGCCATTTTTCCAAAGATAGGTTTATATAAATAAATGGTTTTTACTTTAATTGGTTCTACTTAAAATAAGGAGCTATTTGAATGAAGCTAATAATGAGCTAATTAAGTTTTAAAATTCTTGTCTACTCAACGTATTTAGTAAAGCGTTTCTATTAAAAACTTGAGAAACTATCGAAGCAGTAAACAAATACTCTTGAACTTTCTTATTACTACTCTAACACAAAGAAAGAGTTATTACGGAGAAGACCATAAGTGTTTGAAAATGACGGTTTATATGACGTTAACTACTCGTTCTACGAGTATGTTAAGACAGAGACGGATCCAGAGTCGGAGAACTGTGGATCAAACCATTTCAAGAGACCATTTATTAGAGATGAAACTGAATTAGAAATGAAAACCTTGTAAAAAAAAAAACACAATATGCTCATAAAAGTGTATTAGTATATTTATATTACATTTTAGAATTAGTGATACCTCCGATAATGACTTATTTACAATAAAAAATATAATTTAATATTATCAGCGCAACAAACGTATGGAATAAAATATGATTTACTTAACTTTGTACTAAAACGATATAATTTAAAATATAAATTATAAATTGAAAAATTTTAAATTTTGAATATACATGGCATTCATTTTTCAAGTAACTCCGATGGGCTAACTGTCCAAGAGTCCAAATCAAGGTCTAAAAAGAGAAAAAAATTTCCAAGAGGCCAATTTTGTCAACAAATATTAACTGTGGGTCAGTTGACCTCCTGACCCCTTCCCCTAGATCCTCCTCTGTGTCAAGAACGAGGCACATTACATTGATATATTTGATCGTATCAGTTTTAAAAATATCAAACCATTTATCTGTATTAATTAATAATCACGGCAAAGTTTATTATAGTTGCATAACTTAAAAATTATTTGTCCATAAATACCTCTTCGCAGAATTATATTTGAAGATTTAAATTGGAGGAATTTAAACGGTAATGTGAGATTTTAAATACCTATATCTTTTCAATATTAATAACACATCCACACAAAAAAAAATGGATCAGAGACTAGATAACCCTACCCGTATATATTTTTGGACTCTAAATCTGAATCTGGCCTCAGACAAATTAAAGCTCGACCAGTTTTCCCCCTAGCAGCCGAAAAGTCCCTAAAATATTTAAAAATATTCCTAGAGGGAATTCTCTACTAATCGGTCAAAAAACGATGAATTATATCTATTTACTTTTTTGATCATACCCGTTTGAAATATCACTTTGACTGATCTGTGACATTCACTTTTTTCTCTTTATCATGGTTTCTATAACGCTGTCTTTTATCTTTGAAGCACTTTCTCAATAGGTCCCTCTTACACTTATTTCATCTGATTTTCGTTTCTCTTTTCAAGGTCAATACTGAGGTTTCAAATTAATAGCTTTTTTTTCTTGTGTCTGCCATAACGGCTTCCACGCATTTACCCAGTTACTTTACCAGAATAAAGAAAAAAGTATCTGTTGCCCACCATCACCACATGGAAGTATCCTAGTTGCAGACACAGGAAAGTGTCAGAACTACTGACCATCTACTAGTTTAAAATAAAAACTATTTTTCAATTTCATAAATTTTTATTGGATTATCAACTAGCATTTTTTGAATTGTACAAGTTATGTACTATTGCAATTACAATACCTGTATCTTCAGCAACATGTGAAAGAATTTTTTCATGTATGAAAAGAATTAAATCATATTTGAGAAATTCTATGCTTCACAACAATCTATCTAGCTTAAGCATAATTGCTATAGAAAAATCTGAAGCAAAATCATTAAATATTGAGGATATAATTAATATTTTTGCTGAACGTCATAACAATAGAAAAAATTTATTAAAATGAATTATTTATATTATTATGTATTTTATTGCTGTTTTTTTTAACTTACTTACATGTGTTATACAGGTACTTATATAATATATTATTATCTTATCGTTTTTATTATTTCCAATTAATTTTTATTAAGTAAACAAATAATTAATATTAAAAGTTTTTAATTGTTCAATTTAATCTTTAAACACAGTTTTTTTTTTATTTTATCTTAAAATATTATATTTATATTGTTTTTTTTTATATAATAAGATATGTTCGTTGAATTGTTTATTTGAATTAGTATTATAACATAATATAATGTTTATTGTCAGTTTAAGATACTTGTAGTTATGTTTTTATAGTTACAGAAACTCAATTGTACTACAATTGATGCCTGATGGTGTAATTGGTTTTGAGGGTAATTTTTGGTTAGGGAGTATAAAAATTAAAAAGTGTTTACATGAATATGTATTTTGTTAGGAAATAAATACTATTAATACATGTTTACAAATCATTGTTTTAGTAAGTTACACGATGAAGTGTGAAAAAAATTGAAAAATTGAAAGTTGATCTTCCCCCTCCCCCTCTGCACAATTTCCTGTCATCACTATTGTTTTATATATATAACAACAATTTGGCCCTCCCTAAAAAATTTTGGCCCCAGCATGGCCCACCTGGTATTAAAATTCTGGCGCCGCCACTGCTGGTATTCCTATTTTGTTCATGACATTTTTTCGTTTTTCCCTATTAATCGAATCGTATGCTACTTAGTAATTTATGAACATAAGGTGTATATCTTTATTGAACTCACGATTCATCTCAGCTAATTGTTTGGTGATGTGGTTTTGATTAACTGTTGATCTTCCTATTATGAACCCAGCTTGATATCCTCCTATTATTTCTTTAATATATGGATTGATTTTGATCAGAAAAATATTAGGCAGAATCTTATAATCACCTGGTGCTTTACCATACTTAAGCATATTTAATCTCGTTTCTACTTCATTTTTTGACGGAGTATCGAGTAATTGTTTTATTATCGTTAGTTCGTCTACAGTGATATTAATTATTGGTTGGTTCAAAAGCTTTGCAAACATATCTTTGAATTTGCATGCGATTTCTTTGTTGCCTGTTAGAAAGATTTCAAAACTTTTTCTCATAACCATTTATCTGAGTTTGTATCCATATCTTATTTCATTTGCTTTTCCAAAAAATATTTTGTATTTATATATATATATATATATATATATGTATTTTCTATTTCTATTACTTTGTTTGCGTTCTTTTTCCATAGTCTCTTATTCAATCTAATCACTTCTTTTACCTCTCTTTGTTTAAGTACTAACAATCTTTTATTATCTTCATTTGGTTAATGTAGTACTTTCATGTGGGCTCTATTTTTTCATGTAAAACTCTTTTACATTCTTCATTGAACCACATTTTCCTTGTTTTTTTTTTGGTATGTACCCAAGTACTTCTTCAGCTATGGTTTTTACTGTTCTACTTTTTTTCCATGTTTTACTTATATTTGATCTTTCTTGTATTTTCTGTAATTTCGACATTAAATTTTCTTGAAATACTTTAGTTGTTGATGTTTTCAGTGTATCTCTATCTATTTTTCCCTTGTGTTTCTGTTTCTTTCGCCACTCTGTTGATATTCTGATATTTATTTTTGCTCTTACGAGGAAATGATCCGACAAAGGGCTACTCCCTTTCATTCTTCTTACATCCCTATTATGTGGTTTATTTGTATTTTTTACATATCCACATGGCGAAATCCATGTTTGTTTATGTATATTCTTGTGCGGGAAACATGTGGAACTTATGAGATCAACTTATAACCATTATCATTAAATTCTTCATGTAAGCTTTCAGATCCAATTGTTGATTTATATATCGTTTCCTTTCCAATTTTTGCATTAAAATCTCCGATCACTATTTTCGGTTTATCAGCTGGTAAAGAATCGTATAACATGTCTAAACTATCATAGAACTCATTTTTTATCTCCTTATTTTTTATCTTTAGTGGGTGAATAACAGTTAATTAGGATCAAATTGTGCCACTTACATTTAAGTTCAGTGTAAGACAGTCATTTATAGGTTTGAAATTTGTAATTTGTGATAGTAAATTGTCTTTAACTATAAACCCTACACCTCGTTCGTGTTTGTCCCTACCACTGTAAAATAGAGTCATTCCTTGAGACTTCAAGCTCCTTGAACTTGTTCATCTCACTTCTTGAATAGCAGTTATATTAATCTTGTATCGCTCAAGACACGATAGAGATATCGTCAAAGCTCCAGTCTTAAACAAAGATCGCACGATCCAAGATCTAATTATAAATCCGTTATCTCTTTGATCCCAGACATAGAATAATGTTGTAGTTTCTTAACATTTACTTTTTTTAAGTAGTAGGATTGTCAACCGTACGCACAACACCAACCTGGAGAACCAGTCCACACCAAATAATTAAAGTCAGTGTGGGGCTCTGGTCCTCTGATTCGCCAAACCCGTAGTACTAATTGCTTAGTAACCCCTGAAGGGTTGTATTTATAATAATAATAATAATAAAATGAATAATATAATTATTAATTCATACCTTAAATGTATTTTTGTATATTATAAAATTACTTTTTTGGAAATTTAAAACCTCCTATCCCCCACAAAAAATTTGAAAATACGCCACTGTTGTAAAGCATTATATTTTTAAGATAGAATGACCAACTTTGTAGAGCTTTTTTCATAGTTGTGCTTATCAATCATCGATATCTTAGTTTACTTTTAATTACGTTTAATTTGATCCATAATTTGTAATTGTTTCAGTTATTGCAATTTTAAGCGGAGGTTTAGGTACATTTTAATCATACTATTTTTATCATATAGAAATAAAAAATAAAAAATATAATTGAAAATCTGTTCAAAAGTAGTTACGTAACGTTCTCAACAATTAACATAATACGTCAAACATTAAGTACAGAATAGATATAAACTTATCGCTTCGCTAACATTGATATATAAGAATTTTCTAAGTACCTACTTCAATTTAAAATCTGAAAATAATCGTATGGTAAATTGTATCAAATTCATACTAAAATATTTGTAAACGAAACTCGGTGAATTATTAAATAAACTATCAAAGCGTTTTTTTATATAACATTTTTCTTAAAAAGTATAACTTTTTAATTTGATTAGAAAAAGTCTTTCTTAAATTTGTAAATTTAAAAATATTAATCTTAGCTAAACATCTAGTATTGCATTATGAATATAATGTTCATTAATAAAATTATGTAGTTAAATTATTTTTCTTACTAAAAATCGAGTTTGTCCTTGATTAAAAATCTAAAATATAAAATGTTGACTGGAAGGACACGAAAGATTGTATGCTGTTAATTAATGACAGAATATTAATAAACACCGACCAAGACTGAAAATAATAGATGACTAAATGATACTAAGAGTGTAGTTAATTTATAACACGTTAGGTAATCAAGTGTATAAATAATTCGTAACTCAACATATAATGATTCAGAATTAATCATAGGAACTAAAAAAGTTGAAATTATCAGCTGGTTTCTTTTAATAAAATCGTAAAATTTGATGATTAGAGTTTATTAATTAATTCTATGTTACTACAACACTTATTATTTATGAACAATATGCAAAACTAGAATTAAGAAATTAGAATTATTTGTATCTTATAACGCCATCTATATGCAAATCAATGAGTTACCGTTTTTTTTAACAATTCATAGATTGGAACTAATATCTTAGGCGTTTTGTAATGTATTTTTACATTAATTATAAATTGTACTTTGCCAAAGTTTGCGCTTACTGAAGCAGTTCTAATCAATATGATCAGGTTTAAATTAAAATTATCATTTGTAAACACACATATGATCTATACCAAAAATACATAAAATATTTATGAAATTGATAAACCATATTCATGTAAATTTGAATTACCCGGATTCGCCCGTGGGTAGTTTTTACTTTCTCAAAATTAAATTATTAAATCAACACACATTTGTGTGTTTTACAGAAGAAAAAAAAATTTATTTTACTTAATGCTATCAAGTACTTAATAGTAGTAGTAGCTGAATTATAAATAAAAAAAATAATAACAATAATAATAATAATAGTATTTAAAAATGACTCGTTACGTAGTTGCTCTAGTTAAAACCTCTTGGTATACCACATTCCGAATTTTATTTTGTGGTGCATAAACGTATAAATGGTCAGGTCTTCCAACTCTAGACAATGTCACATACAATTGCCCATGTGAAAAACAGTTATTTTCCAAATCTACACCACAGTAAGTTAAAGTCAGACCTTGGGCTTTGTTTATTGTCATTGCAAAATAAACTTTTATTGGAAATTGAATTCTTCTAAGCTTAACTGGAAAATCGTTGGGGTATAATGGTATTTTTGGTAAAAGTATTTTTTCTTCTTTAGCACATCCGGTCAAAATTTCAACTTCAATTATATTTTTTGTAAGAGAGATTACACAGAGCCTAGTCCCATTACATAATCTAGGAGAATTCAAATTTATCAATAATATGATTGGAACTCCCACCTTCAATGATATTTTATGAGGAGGCATACCTGATAGTGTTTGTGAATTTAAAAACTCGGTAGGAAAATTTACCAATTCTTCATTATCAACAACTGTATAGGTAGAAAAGTAATCCATTTCTAGGGCTTGAAATCCACTAATTATTAGCGAGTTTATTAAGTCAGCACGGTTATTTGTGGTTGTTAAAATAACGCGTTCGCATAACCATCCATTACTTAGATTTTTCAAATTTTTAATATCTCGGTACACATTTTGTATGAGTTGTTCCAACGAATTTTTCGATACTGCTAGTTTTTTTACAATTGTGATATACTCATCCTTATCATTTACAGTTCCATTACCAATTTTTAAGAGTAATGTAGAAAACTCTTCTGTGTGTATATCTCCTATCAATTTGGTTCGCATATTTACAGTACGAGACAATTTTTTGACTTTCAACCAAATCGTAGATGACTTTAGGCTGACATTTATTTGATCAGATCGTGTTCCTCGATAAGAAATGTATTATTTTTGGATAACGCAATTTGTATAATTGAGCTAGTTGGTGTTTTCTTTACAACTCATAAATATAGCCTCGGAACAATTCACATCAGCACGCCGATAAAATGGGCGGTACTCCTTTCGCTCAAAAATGACCTTCCTCTTTTTGCCCACGTCCTCTTTTCGACCAAAAATGAAAAAACAGTTTCCTCTTTTCGCCCAAAAATAATTGTATTCTTTTCGCCCATGGTTTCACGTTTTACATTTTGGAAACCACTGTCTCAAAATTAATAATTTTTAAAATAATCATATAATAATCAAATAAAAAAATAGAAAAATATATAATTATTAATAATAATTTAATAAGTGTTAAAAATAAGTATTTAAAATAGTGTTATTGATGTAAAATAACTAATAAGTAATTTGATCAGGTTACTACTTAAATAAATAATTTGTTTTGTTGTAAAATAAAACAAATATTCATATTAATTATGACTTTTAAGTAATTATAACGTTTATTAAAGTGTTTTAAACTATATATTTCGATAAAAGAGTCGGCACCTTTATACACTTTTCTCGACTGACTATATTAATAACAATCAAAAACGTGATTTTATCAAATATCAAATAAGATTTTTTAAAAATTATTAATTTTGAGAAAGTGGTTTCCAAAATGTAAAACGTGAAACTATGGGCGAAAATAATACAATTATTTTTGGGCGAAAAGAGGAAACTGTTTTTTCATTTTTGGTCGAAAAGAGGACGTGGGCAAAAAGAGGAAGGTCATTTTTGGGCGAAAAGAGTTCCGCCCGATAAAATACACGCACAAAAAAAAAAGGTCAGAGTCCAGGTAGATGGAAACCCTCGGGGTGCCGTATTGTATTTCCGTTATCGGTAGACTGCTATTGTTATTATTATATGAATATAGATTCTTTACTCTATGATATAGATATACAAATTATACGTAAAAAATTATTTTTACCGATTTCAACCCTTTAAAATCAGAATTTTGAAAATCGGGTGACGTGGTGACACTTTGAAAGGTACTTGGAACAATTCTATGAAAAAAAATTGGAAAAAAGTTAAATAGCGTCGTCACAAAATTGGTACATAAAAAAGGCCTGTTCTTTTATATATATAAGGAAAGGATTTTTAAATTAATATTTTAATAAATATAACTAATGTTTTTAGCGTCTAATTTATATTATTAATTAAATAAAAATGTCAATACATTTCTTTTATGGTCAATTGATTAAATAATTATTATTTTATAATCTTCCAGTTTGATATATATAATGTAATAGTATAATGTAAAATTGTAAGCCCCTTCCTATATCGTGGGTCATTCCTATTTTTGAGTAGATTTATAAATTAAAATGTTGTCCCCCCCCCTTGAGAATTTTCCTATGGATGCCCTTGGACTTTGGAAATATTTTTGTGAGTTCCTATGCAAGGGTGTGTGGTTGAAATTTGCATTCGCATCATCTACTAAAAAGTAGTTCGGTGCCACTCTTAAAGTATGTATATTGATATTCATACATGTATATTTTTGGAATTTCTAACTTCCATCGTACACTTTACCAATATTTCCAATTTTCGTACCATAACGATATTTTTCAAT
Source organism: Sipha flava (assembly GCF_003268045.1). NCBI lineage: Eukaryota > Metazoa > Arthropoda > Insecta > Hemiptera > Aphididae > Sipha > Sipha flava. Next base: position 1,180,952 of record NW_020272964.1, on the reverse strand, counting down.
ACGTAACTGCATGTACCCATAATGTACTATGATGTATATTTGCATAGTTTTATATTGTTAAGCGAGCGTAATAGCGAAGATCACATTTTTTTCACCCCGTGATGGACAGTGTAAAAAACTCCAAAGTTGTTAACATTCTTCCCAGTGGCGAAGCACGAGTATTTAAATTGGGGAGACATTAAAATAATACGTTACAGTCCCCCCACCATTTATAACTTTATATATATTTATGATAAATAGGACACGGTCTTTTATTTTTTATTTCATATTTTTTTCGTATGAGTAGTTTACTATTCCATCATTCAACATTTCATTAATTAATTCATCAGACATTGTGGCGAATGACAATAGTACAATATTTTAATATTTAGATACGAATATCATACCAGAAATAAATTATTCGTAAAATAAAAAACAAACCAATAACTATGATAACAAAATTGCGTTGAACGATAACGCATCAACGCGAAAAGCAATGACGATTACGATAATGTATATTAAAATGAAATAATAAATACAAACGCGAGACATGTCTCATAGCGCAATGATAATTCCCACTCAATAATCTATTCCCTCTGCACAACGTGCCTTGAAAAACGAGACTCTGCAACGCGTCTCATAATATTAATTTTTATACCTGTATTTGGATGTTTATAGAATTAACCACTACACCATAACGGACGACAGTTCGCGTGCACGGTCCGCAACTAATCTATTTTAAGAATACTAATACGGTATAGCACAAAAGTAAAACTATGATAAATATTGAAATATATATTATATAAAAATAGATAAAATATAATAAAACCAAATTATGTATCCATATCATTGATTAAATATGCATAGATAGCCCATATAATGATAATGTATGGAAGCTCCCAATAAACGACCGGGGGAGTTAGAAATCTAGTAGTATAGGAGCTAGACATCAGAGTGTGCTATTTTTGTTGTTCAGTTGTCATTATACGGCTTTGAACTCAGGGGTTCCGTTTTCGAATCCTGCAAAGTACAACAGATTTTTTTTTTCTTTTATTTATCTTTACAATACGACTATTGACTAAGTATATCTTAAGAATTTATTCATATTGAAATAAATTAAACATGGCTGAGCATTTTTTAATTAATATATGATCATTTTAGCTGTTACCTAAAACAAAATTACTAGACAATTTTCGAAAAAAGGTTATATGTTGTATTAACAACACAATTCAAAATTGCAAATATGTAAATTTAACGCAATGAGTGAATTAAGTATGATAATGTGAGTGTACAATTTATAAATATAGTGTATAAAATATGAAAAAGGTGTTATTCATGATATATCTTAAAATAGATTTTTAATATTGCCATTGGTTAATTCATATTTAGTCTATTAAAACGATGATATTACTATTTATGATTATATGTGCTGTATATGTGTTATAAATGGGTATTAACTCGTTATCACAATATATAAATAGTTTTCAAATATACTATTTATTTTTAACAAAACAAACATTTAAAACGTTTTATTTTGTAATACTGATCAATACTTGTAAAACGTCACTCTTAAGTACGTAAAATGTAATAATTATATTTAAATTATCTATACTATACTTTTATTTAAAATTGTGATACTTAAATTTATGATACTAACAATTTTTATATTTAGTCTTAAATTTATGATTATAAAATAATGTATCTATGTGTTTGTTAATTTGTAAAAGTGTAAAACCACATCCTTTTTAAAATTAATTATCAATAATTTTAGATGGATATGTAAGTTTTTTAGTTGTTTTGTTTAAAATAAAAATATTTATATATTTACATTATATTTGTATATTTAATCAATGTCCGTATTAAAAGTCGGTAGACATTAGAGATCAGCACGGGCCGGGCTAGCCCGACCCGGCCCGTACCCACACCGGGCTTGATCCGGGCCGGGCCATAATTTTAATATTACGGGTTGGTTATAGGTGGGATCGTAATACAGTGAGTTCCGCTTAATGTGATCACTGGTTTATAGAATCAACCGTTTATTAGAATCAAAAATGAAAATCCCAAACCAAATTGTATGCTACTAATGTTAAATTGACCTTTTATTAGTATCACCAAGTACCGGATAATTGAATCACTTTTATGAACAATCTTATTGTTTTTATGGTATCTCAAACTGATTAATTTATAAAAACCATTTTATTTTTGAATTTATCAGTATTATTGTATATCGTTGTACATTATGTCAATCAATTATCTTTGTACGTCTTTGTATCTTTGTATCTTTGTATATTGTAAACAAATAAATAAAAAACATGAATATGATTTTTAATTTAATTTAATTTAATTTCAGGCTAATATGAATACTAAATTGGTAGATTGTCAAATTCAATCAAAAATAGATGGCTTTTTTAATTTATTTTAAATGCATTTATTTAATTTTATTTTTATATGTTAATATTATTTTATTTTATTTCAAGCATAAATGTAGAATCATTAAATAAAAACAAATGTAAAAATCAATAATTTTATCAAAAATTATATTAAAATGATATTAAAATTAAATGATATTATGATATTAAAAAATTATAATTATGTATATATGTATTTGAAATTATTAAATATATAATTATAAATAAATAATTGTATTAAAAGATTGAATTATAAAAAAAATTGTTGTAATGCTTTTTAGAATCAACCGGTTAATGGAATCAAAATGACCTGCACCAAAGTGATCACATTAAGCGGAACTCACTGTATTATTCATTGGGCCGGGTCGAATCAAACCAAAAATATTTAATTTAATTTGTAGCATTATGTATTCTAAGTCTATAAATAATTTTATATTTAAATAATTAATAAAATAAAATTAATAGAATTTAGTATATTTTTTTTTATTTTTTTTTTAATACATTTATTGTCTTTATAAAATGTTTTTGTCTGCTAAGTCAATACTGAAAGGAAATACAGTTGATGTATATTTTTATTTACAAACGGGCCTGGTCGGACTAGACTTAAAAAAAATAAAATATGGACCGGGCCTGGACGACGGCAATTTATAAGTTTAAGTTTTGGGCCGGATCGGGTCGAAAAAAAAACGGCCCGTGCTGATCTCTAGTAGACGTATCTCATATAACGCTTCGCCACTGATTCTTCCTCAATAATTTTGATTATCAATAGCAGGCCATACACGGAAGGTTTAACTATCGGATTTTTCCCTTAACCGACCAAATATAAAAATATCACAGACCAGGAATCGAACGTTATCGTTAAAGATATTTTTGGAAGATAAATATATTTATTTGACTTGTAAATGTATAGACGGTCACAGTCTACAGTTCACAATTTTAGTTGTAAATACTAAACAACACGCTCCTAATTATATTTTTTTATCTATGCTCCTAATGGTGTCGTTGATTTTTTTTTAAATTAAAATTTGTACTTGCTTTATTTCCATATTACCATAATTGCAATATTTTTTTTGTTTTTATACATTTTACGAGGATAAGTCAGGTATAAAGTCTAATTATATATATATAGTTATATCGAAACACACTATTAAGCAAACTACGTACTAGGTACTGTTCCGTAGGCATGGCAAAAAATATTTCTAACATAACAAAAGATCTAACAACACATCATAACCGCAGGAAAATTGACAGTTTTGAACATATACCTACATATTTATTCGTTACATTCCAAGGGGGGCGGGGTAATTCGGTAGATTTGGAATGACAGTGAATGGATATCAAAATTTCTGTACCGCGGCGGAAAGGAACTGACGATCTGATCGACAGCTTTGGTATGCCATTCCAAAATTGACGGAAAAACTTTCCGTGTATGGCCTGCTAATCAGATATCTAATCCGTTGGATTTCGATGTTCTTCATCAATTAGATACTTACTAGATCAGCGGTTCTCAAACTTTTTTTTTTTCCACTTGAGTATATTATCAGTCACATACCATTAAAGATTAAAAATAGAACCATAAAAACTTAACATAGTTAAATACTTTTATTTTAAATAAAAATGCAGTAAAATTATTATTTATTTATTAATACAAGTTTATTAGTGTTTTTATATTAATTTATGAATTAAATATCAAATATTTAATTTCCGTTATTCTACCATTCGAACTTCCGCGTACCACTAGTGGTAAGCTTACCACAGTTTGAGAGCAGCTGTACTAGGTTATTCGAATTATCAATTAACTAATTTGAAAGTGCACTAGACCAGAGTTTCTCAACCTATAGATCGCAATTTGTAAACTAATGACAAGAAAAATATCTTAGTTATCAAAATATATTTAAATTTATTATCAATAAGTTATGGTATGCAATATTGCGTTAATGTATATGATACATTATAATAAAACGATTATTAATGTAATTATTTATATTACACTAGGTTTTTTTTTTTCGAGGGTCATTTACTCAACTCAAAGGACATTTATGGGCCGCCTAAAGATATACCTTAGAATGGATATTGGGAAACATTGCGTTAGACGATGGAAATCAATTATCATAGTCATGAAGTGTTATCACCATAGCAACTAAATCATTTTAAAACAGTATTCAATCATCGTTTAATATCTTTTTTATGATTCTATCCCACATTTTGTTTTTAATCGGTGTTCTTTGACTTTTAATCACATGCAAAATCAGTTTGTTCATCTGACTGATAATTATGATTGTCGAGGAATACAGAGTTTTTTTCCAGAGTTTTTTCGATGGGAAAAATGTGAAACAGAATGTGCAAGCATGAATGGTTTACAATATTTGTTCGAATTAACAAAATCACGTTATTCCAGTTGTCCAGTCTGGTGGGGTAGACAGTGGCCGTGATAACAGCCCTACGTTGACAATACAGTACCACCACAATAACCATCGTAACAACAACAATCACAATTAAAGATTTACCGAAATGTCGATAGATATATCGTGACAACAAACTAATATTCCTTGCAAGGATTGGAAATCCTCCCTCTCCTTTAAGCTTTTTGTCATCACATATTTAATATTTCTGTTACAGGTATACCAACCACACAATTCTACAAAATAAATATTTATAAACGTTTGCTATCAAAAACTTAATATATTCTTGTATAGGTAGCATGTTCCATGATAAATAATAGTACAGTACATTTATATATCAAAAAAATGTATGAAAATTAAGTCAGTCCGTCTGGTCGTTCTATCCGGCTGATTTCTTTCATTTTTATTTTTTTTTTAATGAAAGGTATTTAGACACAGATATGTCATCAATCATTAAAATTTACTCAACTCCCACCAACGCGATTCTTCCCTGTACATTTCTTATGGGATACATTCACTCGAGCAACATTCGAATTCTCATAACTCCTCTTCTAATGAATGGATCTTGATCGTTTCACTCTCAGAACACTTAGTGGATCAAGCTCTTTCTTTTGAGCTATTGACTGCTTAAATTTGTTGAGTTTGAGGAAAGTTATGTGTGCACAATTAACTTTATTTTCAATTTTTCCCAAATACTGCATTCTTATTGGCTCTTACCCAGTGTTATAACAAAAAACAACTCATAAACAATACTAATTTTATTACTTATATTAGCTAATATTGTCTGGAAGGAAGCACTGTAAAATGATTTTATATTATAATTACACCCTTTCATACATAGTCTATCCTAATGCTGCGGAACATATATTTTAATAAACACTCTGTCATTTCGATATGTCTTTCAATTTTCGATATTATGCTCATTTATTGATTTGTCAAAATATGTTTATGTATTGATCTATTGCGAATTTTTGCAATGGGTATATTAGTAATATATTATAATAATTGTATAATATAATAATATATTGTATATTACAATATATTATTATATTCCTATTAGCCATAGACATAAATATCTTTGTATGTCTTTTCTATTCGCCTTTCCTCCTTAAACAAGCATTAGATTCGCCCCTGATTCCATGGAATTGTACCACGGTCATAGATAATATTATCTATAACCGTGTATTGTACAACGGTATTAATATATATATTGGTGGGGAGGGGGATTGAAGGTACTTCGGTAGTAGGTAAGATCATACTCAATCGTGTTCGAGTACGCAAACTCCGAAGCGTAGTCACCAATACGGTTGTACGGCTGTCGTTGTACTTGAAGCGTTCTCATTTGATGTCATAGCCGAAGCCATCAGCAGAGGCCGTTGCTGCTCGCCTCCGCCGTCGTCGTCGCTCACTTGTTCTCGCCCGTCGTGCAGTGCCGTCGCGGACCGCGTTCTCTTTTTTTTTTTTCATTATTTTCCTTTCTTCATTCGTTCTCCTGTCCGTGACAACTTCTAGTCGTGCGTCGTGTGTGTGCTCGTTTTTTTCGTTACCGATGGCGCATATTATCACGTTTGGCGGCGACGACGACGATAATTAACGTCCACTCGCGGTTCCGTTTATTCCGTTTCGTTCGTGCTCTCGCATTCGACACCACCATCACCGCCATCGCCGTTCTTTTCCACTGTGACACGGCAAGAAGACAAACAAAATAAGCGCAAAATCGCTCTGTACCACACGCGCACACACAAAATAATGTTCAGCCACAAATACTCTTGATTGTTTGGGCCCCCCCCCGGGTGCTTGGTTGCTACACGGACGGCCTCAAGTTGTTATTACCATATCCTTTTCCTTTTCCCTCTTGATTAAACAACAATAGACAATACCTTTTACGACACCTTCCTCTTCCTATTATTACTATTATTACTTCTACTACTACGTTTATGTGGGTTCGCGTACATCTACGTTAATAATAAACAATAATTTAAGAATACCTATATACATACGTGTTGTTTGTTCGTTTCAAATCAATCTCCGTATAATAAAAAAAAAAAAAAAAAATAACAAATAAAAAAGTTAAACATGGGCAATCATAATAGTTTCAATCTTAATCACAAAGAACAATTGCAGTCGGCCAGGATGAATTCGTTCAACAAAGATCCGACGCTTGGCATGCTACCAATGGAGAAACTTGGAAAGGTATTGCATTATTTCTTTTTTTTCTCACCATTGTCTGTTGAAGAAGTGCATATTAGTAAGTTGACATTTATTAATTCATGTTTGGTAATGACACTAGTCCTTCAATTTTAAATCTGTACCTCTGGGTTATTGAGTTCTTTCCCGCAGGTATTTTTTGAGTACCCATAGAAAATGGTAATAATATTTAACTTTTTTTTTTTATCACTTATCCAGATTTAATATGTATCTCTCTGTATTTCAAAAACATTTATTTATGGTATACTTTGATGAATTACTAGGTAGACTGATTAAAGTTAATTTCAAAATTTTAATTTTATGTCTGAAAATCATGGAATATAGTTAGTACAGATATTTTTATAGACTATTTTAGATTTATTATAACTAAAAATAGTTTGTTCAAATTTTGACAAAAAACAATGCCAAATTTTATGTTACCAAAGTTTAAATAATATTTAGTTGGAACATGCCTTAATTTTTTGAAACACTTGTCAATTAGGTCCAAATCAATTTAAATAATATAATTACACCTATCATAAAAAATATCCAGTATTGAATTACTTACTTCTCATGACTTAAATTCCTAAAAGTTCATAACAATACTTACATTAAAAAAAAAAACTTATTACTATTCACATTATAGTTAATTATTAGTAAACTTATTTGATATGAAATCTTTTGTCCAACTGTTCTCAATATATATTTTATGTTAACCTTTTTATTTTAATGTGACAGTTTATGTTTGTAATGTATTACAACAATTCTGGTTCCTATTCTTATATTTTGTTTTCCTATTAATACTAAGCTTATAAAATATTTTCTTAAGTTATATGTAGGGATTTTATTTATTGCATTTTGAATTTTGAATTGCAAAAATGTCACTATTAAGTTTTTGTAGCTTAACTATTTATCTTCTACTTATAGATTTATTTTAAATATTTTATATGGTACATAAATATGCATTATTTATACTTAGCTAATATAAACTATTTTAATGTGTACACTTAATAACTTACCTTAAATTTAAACTGTTTCAGTTACTGGTTCAAAAAAGTTTAGAAGAAGATTCAATTAATGGAATTGGTTGTGGTGTGTTTAAGGTAGATATTTAATAGATTTTAATTTTATATTTAAGTAAATAGTATTAGATAATTAGATGATTTATATTTTTATTATTATCTTTGTTTATTTGTTTTCCAATTAGTTTTTAATGCAATTAAAAGTTATTTATACATTTTTATATTGAATTTAATTTTATGCAATTTAATATGTTTTAAGCGATACTTATTTCCACAATATCCTGAAATGGCTCGAAAACTTTTTGCATATCTGGTAACTTCATCTGGTGGTCCTGCTTCTTCCCATGTTATTAGTTATTCAAATTTTAAAACCCAAACAGAACGTTTGTTGAGTGTTTTGGCCGATGACCGCCAAGTATTGATGTACGTAACGGTGAGCGAGTCTTGATCATTTTATATTTATAATAGTTACTTACATGGGTACCTATAAAAAAGAGTAGATGAACTAAATTCTTACTATATAGAACTAAAATTATATAATAAAATACTTTCATTTATTTAAAATCTAGTTATATGTATTTATAAATGTATATTATACATAAATACATTGGTTGGACATCCAAAATGTTTACTCTGGGTGCTTTTAGCAGATAATATTAAAATTAATATTGTATATTATTGAATAACAGTAGAGTCTCACTGATCTGGACTAGATAGTATCAGACTGTATTTGGATTATTGAAAATCTGAATTAAACGCAATGACTCTTTTTTTTTAATTTATTAATTAATATTAAAAAAATAATACCTTTTTTTATAAAAATTTAAAATGTATTTATTTGTCATTGAGGTACCTACAATTATGTTATAAATACATATTATGTACATACATATAAACCTAAAAATATATATATCAATTAGTATATATGTATCAATAATATACATCTTATAGTAGATAACAATTGATATTGACATAAATAATTTTTATATAATATTTACATGTATGCATAAATACATAAGTACTAAAGTACGAAATATAAATTGTCTGGACTAGCGATGATCGGATCAGAAAGACTACTTACAATTTATATAATTTAATTAATATGTATTAATAAAATGAATCTTTCAAATGTTGAATAGCAATAAAGATTTATTATTTATATTATATAAAAATTGTTAGAAAGCAAATCAATTGTTTCATAAGTACATGACTATCTGTTGCTGATTCTTGAGAGAGAGATGTATTTTATTATTTTGAAATATTGGTTATTGATGCAATAACCAACTTTCTGCTCCAGAATTTACAAAACTAAAGATTTAAATGTTATTAAATGGAAAAATGTATCAATTTTGCTAACTACCTTTGTAAAATGTTCTCTAACTATTGAATTTATTATTAAAATATTTATTTTTTTTGTGTTTATGATTCACCTGAAAATTTTGTAAATGATCACTTGCAAAAATTTGTCTTCTAACCAATTATATTTAAGGCAATTAGCAGAATTGATTCAATTTTCCATTAAATAATATCTAAATATGTACCTTTGTAAATTCTGGGACAGAAATTTGGTTATGCACTATATTCATTATATTATATACAGTTCCATCTTTACCCTAAGCACCAAGTGCCAATGGGCCCCTGTATAGCCTAAGACGGTCTTGATTATATATAAATAAATATAATTATTATATAATTTAAACTAATAATTAGTTAAAAATAAATTAATTAACTGAAATATTACTTAAAATCTATACATATAAAATTAAATATATGTTAAAATATGAATTATAATTTATTAAATTTATAAAAAAACTTAAAAATTATTTTTATTTGAAAAACCAAGTCTTGAATTTCATGGTTAGTATTTGAGTTGGTTTGTTAAATACATTAATTTTAATAACTGTAATATATTATTTAATATTGTGTACCTTTTAAATATTATATTTTAATTTATTATTGTACAAATACTAACTATAAATGTATTCACATTTTAATTTTAAATTATAAGTTAGGGAAACTAAAAATACTAAAATTAGTAGCAAAATAATCTGTTTGTTTTTTTTTTTTTATTATTGAACATAGTTGTTATTTTAATTTTTGACTAAAAAGCGCTATAATTAATTTATATTAATTTATATCTAAAATATACTAAAATATAGTCCTAATATCAACTATATAGTTAACCTAAATAACTGGTAAACTTACCTAATGATTTTCATTACCTTAACAGTTTATTTTCACAAAAATTGACAATATAAAAGTAGTCAAATGTTAATTAACATTTTAGTAAATTTTTTTAAAATTTTATTTAGTTCAAATGTTAAACCTACCGATTTTAACCTTTATACGGGTACTGTATTAAATTCATCCATGATACTGAATGATTCATACTTGTTATAAACAATTATAATTTTTATTGAACTCTTTAAAAACTGTTATCATCCAATTTTTTAATACCATGTTATATTATTATCACGTTTCAAATGCATGATTTATTAGTTAAATATTTGTGCTGAAAAGTTTGAATGTACTAAACTAAAAGCAGGTAGATTTTAATCAATAATGTTTTAAGTGCATAAATAATGCCTGAATTCTGATTGAGATATTAATGGAAAATTATCTAATTACTAATGATATGAAATTATTTTCTTTTTAAATTGATTTTCGTTGGTTTTTACAATCTGTCTTAATATTTTATTTAAATAAAGTTTTAGAAAATGTAATCAGTTCATTATATATATGGTTTAAAATATTAAAAAATTGATTGGTGCTTCCTAGAAATAGTTTTAATTCGACTCTTAGATAATTATAGATATGTACAATTTATTATAACATTGGACCGAATTATTATTATAAATATATCATATTTAAACTGATGAAAATGTGATATATATAAATAAATCATGATACATTAATGATACATTTTATAGTGTTTATTTAAATAACTATTCCTATTTAACAGTAAAAGTCTAATTATTCAATGTCATATTATAAAGTTAGAAAAATATCACAGTAAAATATTTACATATTATGATTTATCTTATATGAAATATGATAAATTAAGTTTAGTATTATAAAATTATTTTATTAATAGTTGATTCTTGTGTGCTTAGGTTTATTTAACTTCGATATCTACTTAAATATTTCATTACTATTACATCACAATCAGCTTCAATATCATTAGGTTCATAGGCGTGCGCAGACTTTATTCGCAGGTTATGCAATAAGAAATATAGGGCCCCTCACAAATAAATTTTCTAATCTTCCCTTAATTTATTTGCATTTTTTTTTTTAACGCATATAAGATTCAAGTCACAATCTAAGTTTTTGCATATATACTACGTAGCTTCTTTACTTCCCTTAGAATCTAAAATCACACATAATTTTACAGTAGAATATTAAACAATGCACTGTAGAAATAAGTAGTTTGAAATTTGATTTATATTTATTAAAAAAAAATTTATTATTTATTTAAGATCAAGTATGTACTATATTGAATGCTTTTGAATAATTTTAACATGTTTAAAATGTTGTTATTTTATGGAGAGTACTTAAAATCTAAAGTTCAAGTCTTCTTTTTATTGGCACACATGCTTTGAATTCATCTATTACATCTTCAATATTGATTTTTGATGCCATCTTTTGCTCGATAAATATTAACATCAGTGAATCAAGACGTTCTTGTAACATAGTGTTTTTAAGTTTAGACTTTACAATAGATAATTTAGAAAAATCCCTCTCACACGAGCAGCTTGTCACAGGTATTGTTGCGAATTGTGTTAAACCTTTATTGAAGTTTGAAAATATTGTTTTCCGGTCGTTTTCTGGTAACCAATTCAGCCATACTACAATTGTTTTAGTTGATAACCCTCTAATAGAAGTTCTATCAGACATATTTGTAATGAGCTTAATTTCAGACTCAAATGTAGTATTCAAATTAAATTTTTCCTTCAACATTGAAATATCATTACTATCAAGCTTTAATTGATTTAAATTTCCTGTGGCGGTAATTAAATTTAAAGTTTCTTAACTTAATAATAAATATGGGCCCCTCACATGAAGCCGCAGACTATGCAGCGGCATACCTTGTGCATACCCCGTGCGCACGCCTATGATTAGGTTACATCTTAAAAGTATTACAATTCAATTGTTGAATAATTTACATTAGATTTGTGCAGTTTCTTTATTTTGAAAACACTTATTCGACCTATGTTTTTTTTAAGTGTTTTAAATTTAAAAAAATAAATTTTATGATATTGAAATACTAATTACTAATTTTACTATATATTAGTGAAATAATTGTATTATAAAACCATTGCTCTGACAATACATAAAATAACTTAGATATAAAAAAATACTGCTCATATATATTCTAAATAAATTTAAATATTAATAAACCATCTTTTAAAATCATATTCTATTATTTATTAACTGTTCAATCTATAATTTATATAATACATTATGATAATGAATATAGATAGTATATTTTATCGGTTTTAATTAATTGAATAATTATAAATAAATTCTTAAGATGTAATAGGACTTTGATCTCATATGTTTTTGTAAGGTTAACTATGGAATGTTCAATATTTAATAAATTCTGATTATAAAAACCATAATTGTAAATTTGACTAATTACTTTGAATGTAATTTATACTGTTTTAAATTGAATTATTCAACGGTTATTTGGATATTTTATTGATAATGATATTTGTTATCAATTTTATCCTCATAGACCAGTGTATACTATGTACTTGTGACTATTAAATATCAGAGAATTAAAAATTTGTTTATTTTATTTACATGTTTCTTTATTTAATGATTTTATACATACATTTATTGAATTCAATTTCATTTTTTTTTTTTTTTTAATATATGGAAGATTTAAATTTTTAATGAAAGATAATAAACTATGGCTTACATTCTAGAGGTTTTATGTATAGAATTTTTATTTATAAATTTAACATTGAACAATATCTATAAAAAAATATTTTGATAAATTAGATACATAATATCTATACACTTTTAAAATAATATCAGTTATGTATAATGAAAATTCTACAAGTACCATGATTTTTAAAAATAAATATTATATAATATAATAAAAGTAAATATGAACAGATAATTATTTTGATCACCCTGAGAAGTAAGGTATAGTGATATACATCTATAATACTTCTTTTGTTGTATTAAGAATTCTATAAACTCAGAAAAATATTTAAAACCTTTTTATATGTAATATGAATACATTGTTTTTATAAAACTTAAATGAGTTAATAATATAAAAATAATATTATAAGTAATTTAATAAATAAAGCGAGTGTTTGCTAGGATTTAAACTTTTTTTGAATTTTATATATGTGTGAAACATTAGCTAAATAAGTAATTTTTGACAGCTTTATGTTACTATCAGTATTGTAAAGATTAAATTATTATACAATAGTTTCAAGCCCATTTTATATAAAAATATTGAATGTTTGTGGTCAGTTTTTAATGAGATATAAATGTTCTTTATTCGTTTAAAGTAAGTAAAAATAGCTTGCATATATTTTAGCACATGGAGGAATAAGTTTTTTTTGTAGTCTTCTAAAAAAAAAAAAAACTTCCACAGATCATATGATGATGCTTCAAGTTGGAAAATACTTAAAAAATGAAAATAAAAATATTTTTATACATGAAATTATAATGTTTTTTAATTCGTTAGAAACTTAAAATTATTTACTCAAATTATGTTATGATAAGTATTAACTTTTAAATATATAAATATATATATAATAATAATGCAAACTCTTAATTGTTTTTGTCAAAGCCCCAAAAGTGTATCCTTTTTTTATACTGTGACTGATTGTTAGATGTATGCTGACGGAAAAGAAGAAATTGATCAAGATCAATTTCGAGATCTTCTCTTAGCTGTCTATAAACTTGCGATGGATCATTATCCTGAAAGTCCTCAGTCGTGTCGTTATATATTTAAGACTATTCAAGCTGTTGTTGACTCTGCAGTAAGTTAATATTTACTTCATTAAATATTTAAATAATCATTTTAATTAATTTCTAGTTTCATAAAAAATTAACGTTAAAAGTGGGTTATTTGACCAATTGGATACTACAACATTGTCCTCGATTAATTGTCTTACTTCATCGGTATATTGTTCACATTTTATCCACTGGTTACAGATCTGTCATTGAAAAGTGCCCATATTCCAAACCTAATGCAAGTATAAATTTGTTTATCTTGTAACTATTAAGATTCATTTTTATATGGGGAAAATAATTTTAATTAAATTCTATTTTGTTATTACCTCATTAGGAAAACGAACCTAATGTGAGTAAATTTTTCTAAGTTTTTTGTTATTTAATTTAACTTTAATTGGTTGTACTTAATTACAGGATCTCGAATTGACAACACCAGTTCTGGAAAAAGAAAATGAATTCAAAACAGAAAAAAATCCATTATTACCATTGTCTCAAGTCTGGATATTATCTACAACATTACCAGCATTATATACTCAACCAATATTGCATTCCAAACCAACACCAAATTGTTTTAACACCCAAAACTTCTTATCAAAATTTGTAAGTTTTTAACTATCATTTTAACAATTAACGTGGGAAAGTTTTCTTAATTTAAAATAATTATTTTGATATTAACTACTATAATAAAATTTTTTACTATACAGATAGATATTTATAAATATTATACCTAAAAATTATACTATTATAAACTTGATAGCTTAAAATTTTGAAAGCTTCATAACTTGAATAAAATATCTAATATAGTATCTAAAATTATCAAATTAAATATTGAGTATTGATTCTATCATTCTAGATTTAAGGTATTAGATATTAGTATATAACTTTATTTAAATATCCTTTATAAGATATTTATATTTCCAATATATTGTAGCTTAATGACAAACCAAAATTTTAAAATCAATATATTATTTGACATTATTAAAAATTTAAAATAGTATAATGAATAATATCTACACAATACATATTAATAAATTTAAAATTTAACTATTGTTAAAATATTCATTACAAGTTAATTATTGGCAATATTTAAGTCAATAATACTTAGACGTAGAGGCATTTTCAGTCTTGTTATTAATAAATTCTCCTGTATTAATTATTTAAATTTGTATTTATTATGATATTACTAATTCAAAGGATTTTATTTTTCCCGGATATAATTATGATAATTTTGTTTCAGATAATTTGAATTATGTACATAAATTAAATTATTTATACTATATTATTCAGTTTAAGTATTTAATATGTGATCTTAAAGTAGATATCTTATTTAAGATCACATATTAAATACTTAAACTGAATAATATAGTATAAGTAATTTAATTTATGTACATAAAATAGATATCTTATTTATAATTATTTTTCTTTATAAGCCTAAAAAAAAATTAATTTTCATTTTAATTTATTACGAAAAAGTGAGTAAAATGAAAACATTTAGATCAACTGGTTAATATATTTTTAAAAAAAAAAATTTCTTAATGTTCATCAATAAATGAAAACTGATAAATTGGCTAACCACGTGAAAGTTGTAGATGAATTTCACCATGCAGTGAGTGATTACTAAAACTCGGATCTTTCATATTTAAAATACGTAAAATAATATTTTCAAACAAAATTTCTGTCGGTTGGTAACCCTGTTTTAAAACCAGTTTTAATAACGGTATAACTTGTGAAGAAAACAATTAAATAACATTTTGCCATTATTATTAATTGCATTTTGGTGGTGAACAACAAATTTTGCTTGTAAAATGATAACTCGAATATTACCAATCGTTTCTATTTTATCTATATTATATCGTATACAGTATACTATTACAATACACTTATAAATTTAAATTATACCATTTCTTTCTCTATGCAGTGATGCCCAACATTTTTTCTTCGATGAGCCACAAACAAAATGTTGCCTTTGTATGTGTTACCAATAAAATGTATTTAATATTTCCATTATTAATATATTGAACCTACTTGTTATGAGATAAGTGGCTTGGTTAACGATATTTGACTAATGTAATAGTTGAGCCCTAGAAACCTATCAAGGAGCTGGGTATTTCTTGGCTCATGTATTTATGAACATATTTCATTTAAATAACTAAATTAATTGTATGTATTGAAAAATAATTTAATATGCACATATGGTAGATAGGTTAGGTATTTGAAAGGAATTAAGGAAAATCTTATAGGTAGTACAATTGAATAGTTATATACATATTTATTACGTAGTATGGGGAGAGGGAATGAGTCAATTTTTAAATGATTTGCTTAGGATTTGAAATATGATTGCTACGCCACTGAATGTATCTATAAAGTTTATTATGTAGTCATATTTACGTTATACCTCTTATATGTAAACATATAATATGTTACTATCTTAAATTTGGTCGTAAATCAGTGCCCAAACCTTTGTTAGGTACCATTACGATTTTAATGTTTATATTGCACTTTTTGGGTCTATAATAAATTATTAAAATTAATTTTTAACCGTGAAAACATTTTAATGAGTGGCGGCACAAAATTTATTTTTCAATGAAGCAGTTATGTGTAATGAGTACCCACCCCAAGTCAAAGTTTATAGTTCAATCATAATTTTAGGTATACATATATAAAAATTAACGTGTCCAAGCAAAATAATATATAATAATATTTGTATCATATGTTGCAAATTATGTATTAAACTTTTCTCACACAACTACCTATCCATCCACCCCTTTTTACATGAAGTAGCTGTGCTTCATTAAAACCCACATTGCGCCGCCACTGGTTTTTATAAAATTTATTGTTTAAATTAGCTTCTTTTTTTTTTTTTGGTATTGGTCTTATATAAGTGCAATTATATAATTTTATAAAGTAATAAACATTAAGTGGTCACAAAATTATTTTAAATTGAAGTATAAATTAATACCAATTCATCTATGTTTTACAATTTAATACCTTAAATATCTGTTATTATAAATAGGACTGGGACTTAAAAAAAATGTGTTAAAAACTTTATTTATTTCAAAACTTGTTGTTATGATTGTCCTTGGATTCTTAAATAGAAAAATGTTTTTTGACCATATAATTTTGTTCTATTTTTGATAAATTAGAAACATGGGTCTACATGGTTGTATTTATTAGTTAATCAATGAACTAGATTCCTTCTAAACATGTACTAACATGCAAATTTTGAGCGAGTAAATGCTGAAACGCGTTATCAAATACCCTAATATTTAAGAATTTATAGATAAATTCTGACAGATTCTCTAGTAACTTGAAAAATCATCTAAAAACAATAACAATGTCCTATTAATGCATATAAAGTAAAATTAGTCATAAAATATAAATAAAATACAAAATAAAAACTACATTAAATTAATCTGTATCACTTGAAACTCATTTTTTTCTTACGGACTAATGTGTTGGGACATCAGAAAAAAAAATTGCATTTGCATCAAAATTTTAGCCCTTATTATAATAAACGGTTATAAAATATGTTCAGTGAAACACTTGAAATAAGATTTACTCACTATTTACTTATTTCAATAATCATAGGGTTTGAAATTATTTATCTATCTATTTATTATATTTGTTGGATTTTTGGTCAATTAAAATTTTACAATAATTTTGTGTAGATATCAGTAAATGAAGTTGCAATAAAAATATATAATTACAAGTAATTGATTTGGAAACCAAACAATAAAGTCGTTAGTTGTTTTTTTTTTAATATGATTTAAACATTATACTAATTGTTTTTTTACTATTAAGTTAATTTTCTCTAGTTGATCGGTTATTAAAGCCTTATTTTTTTATATTTAATTTATTTATTTTTTTAATGTTTTTTTTTTTTATATTTATTTTACTATAAAAATGATTAAATTAAATTATGTTGATGCATGATTTGAATACAGTATGTACCATATAGTGTTGTGTTGTAACGTTATACATTAAATAACTTTTTGTATGGCACAATATTAAGACAAAACGATAAAAATTTCATTTTTTACATTTCAAGGATTTTAAGATTTGACCCGTGAATCCCGTGATTTATGTATTATTTTATTAAAGTACTATTTTGTAATATATCTATAAATTATATACTTAAATTATGTATGCACCTTAATGTATTTATTTTTAATGTGAATATATACACATCTGTTGATTTGCTCCAACAAATAGATGATTGTTTCCGTGAATTATAAAATTTATGATCATAAAAAAATATTTTTACTTTTTAAAAATATATATATATATATATTTCCAATAAAGAAACATTATTGAGCTAGTTATAAATGTGACCATGATATACTGTTGAACCGTTAAGGTCAATGTCAATTGTCAATTGTCCTTGATAAGTAAATGAAAAACTACATAAATAATTTTCATTGATTTCTAGTTGGATAAAGAAATTTTATTTAATGGTAAATATAGTCACATTTAAATATATCAATGTTTTAAGATTTATAATTGTGGATAGATAAATGTATTCTCAAAGTGCTCTTTTCGACTATTGATATTGAGCGATTTTTAATTACATTTACCCGTCTAGGTCTTAAATATTTTCTGTAGCTTTATGTTTCATTTCATTATTTGTGAAATACTTATGTAAACAAATTTAAGTCTAGATTTAGTAAATTAAATTACATATTTTACGCATGACAATATTTTAATGATATTTCTCAATAATCTATTATTTTATGCTCTGATTAACAACGCTTACCATTTTATTAATTACATATTTACAAATAAATTAAAAATTACATCTCTCAATTACAGTCAAGAATCCTTGTAGTGCAATCGAATTAATTATATTTTCAAAAGTATTAAATAATATTAAAAAAAAAACAATAATAAACAATTGAATTCTATAACTTCTAATGTAGAAAATGTGACGTAAAAACAACTTTTAAACCTCAATGATATATACTTCCGCTACGTGGGTTAATTTTCATTAAAAATAAAAACAATTTACCATGAGCAGTTTTTTATTCCATTTTCAACTCTAATTTCAAATAATTTACAATTCACACAAATGAACCTCAATAAATGTTACATGCATTACACTTACTAGAAAACAATGTTAAAAGTGAAAATGTTATAAAATACTGAAGTAGATAGGCGCGGCTGAAAAAGTGTTAGTTTGCCAATTGAGTTCAAATTATATAAAAATAATCAGTTTTTTGATTGATAGGTAGACATGATTGTAGTTTTATAAATTAAACAAAAGTAACAAAATGAAAACTGATTTTACTCTAATGTAGGTCATTCGTGTTTTTACTATATATATTTGAAGTATACGAAGTACACGCTACACAATTATATATAGGTATTTAGTATTTACTCATTTCTCAAGGTAACTTGAGTTATTTTATTAGATAAACGAATTAATCGAAAATTATTCTAGTAACCTATTTTAATAGTAGACTGTAGTTTAGAATAAAACTTATTTACATTTCACGAAGATATCGTTATCATGCAGTATAGGGGATCGTAAACTAAAATAATCGTGATAATACAAGTAAAATAAATATTATTCAATAGTGAAATAAAATATTTTTTGTTATTTTTATAGTAGACTTAATTTGAGATCAAATGATGCTAATTATATATGGAAAAACTTAATTTATAACGAATGATAATTATTTTAAGTTTTAATTGGCTCTGCCGAAATATTAATTGATGTGAATAGCTAAACATGAGTAGATACTAATTTTACTGTCGATAGAATTATTCTTAATTTACAATAATGTTAATTTAATTAGATGCGTAATTAGCAGTTAGGTTTGGGTAATTGTTATTAAATTGGTAATAGAAAACAAGCTGAAAGCATCCGAGCTTTTATGTTTTATATTTCTATTACAGTTGGACTTTTCTTGTCCATCACATTGGACCCTATTGTACAACAGCAATCAACATGGTATCGGAAGTAATAGGTAATTATTCCCTAGTAACTTTTTTGTATATTTTATTTAAATTTCAAAATGTATATGTTTGCTCATAATTATGCTTTGCGCTTGACGTTAAAGGACGTTTGTGCGCTGCTTTCACAAAATAATTGAGAATTATTAACTTTGGGTTTTTTTCCTTAATATAGATTTTTACACCACGTTCTAAGTTATCGGGGGCCTACATTAACATTCTTAAGAGGTGATGAAGGTGTCTTATTTTGTATGGGTGCCACCACTGAATGGCGTGAATCGCACCAATATTGGGGTGGAGATGATACCATTATTTTGCAGTTATTGCCCTATTACAAAGTAATTAACCGTAAGTATCTGTAGTAATTTTATGATTTTGAACTTTTTTTTAAAAAATCAATTTAAAAGGGGGTCCAAAATCAATGTACTTAAACACATCAATACGTGGATATGCAAAAGGCATAAGAGCTGGTAGTGACCCCAGAAATCCATCTATTCAAGTTGATGACTCATTTCAACATGTAACGCACTGTGGTATACCATACAAGTTGGAAAGCATAGAAGTATGGGGTTGTGGTTCACCAAAAAATAGGTATGGACTTTTATTTTATGAGATATTATTCATTAGTTTTATTCTTAACAATATTTAAATCAGACAAATGGATCTTCACAGGAAAAAACTCCGGATCCATGACGTCATTAGTTAGTGTTATCAATATTGTCCTTATCAATTATAATGCTGATTAAATGCGCGGCAATTTGGCATTTGTTTAAATTTGTACAATCTGCAACGACGGATTACGCGATAATGGAATATTTATTTATTTTCTTATTTAAAATAATGTTCTAAAAAACTGTGACAAAATACTTGATATATTTGCTAAAAATAAAGACTTGAGTTTTAAAAAAACGCAGAAAAATTTAAAAAGAAAAATAGAACCACAAACGCGTTTTATGCAAAAAAAAAAAAAAATTGGAAACTACTACTATGTCCTCTGCTGAAAAATTAATTATTAAAAAATCTCTAAAATATGGTACTGATGAAGTAATTAACATAAGCAAATCTAAGTTTGATCACTCTTACATTTAAATAATATTTTTTTATTACTATATAATTATACTAACTTATTTGTGATTTAATATTTTTTAACAATTATAATTTACTGTAGAAAGTAATTTTATATAATGTATACTTTAAAATAATTTTATGCTTAATTGTTGATTAATTTTAAGTACATTATTGACAGTTTTGTCTCTACAAATTAATTTTAAAACCATATTCTAATAGATCTAATATAATAACAGTTATACTTACTCAATAATGAACCTACAACTGTACAGCAGAAACACTTCAATGTTTTCAGTATTATTATTTTGTAATTATTACCAATGTTTTTCTAAATTCCTTTTCTAATCACTTGTGTAGTTTACAGATATAGTCCATAATAAAACTTAGGCATATTGTTCAAAAAAATGCTGGTAATGCTATGCTAGTACTAGTAATACTATTTATAATCAATGCTATTAAGTTCGGATTTCCGAATCATTTGATAAGAATAATATTGATAACACTGACTAATGACATCATGGACCCGGAGTTTTTTCCTGCAAAGATCCATTCGTTAAATCAGGACTTAAAATCGGTAAAAAACCGTGAATTTGAGAACCGTAAACCGATAACCACTTTTAGTATTGGAATGCTGGAAGTAGTTATTGGTTATCGGTAAACAAGGTAAATATCTAAATATTAACATCAAAGCGATTACCTCGTATTTTCAATCCCGGTTTTATAACTAAAACCTATTCCCGACTAAAATAATTAATGGTTTTTTTGTAGTATTAATACTTGAATTATATCATGATTACATTATACTATTATAGCTGAATTTAATTTTCCAGCTATTTTTAAATATTTTTCCCCAATTAATGGCCGTTGAGTATTACTTATCCGTTGTGAATATTATATATATATATATAGGTTTGTTTGTTTTGTGAAAAAGTGTAGTCTTACACGCTGTTTGTTTTAAAAAAGTGTAATATTAGTGTACTATTTTTTCACACTGACCCAAGTGTAAGTGTAGGCACAACGTTTATAGTGTAGCGTTGATCGTTATCAAATTAAGCCTTATCAGCTAATAGTTTAATCTGCAATTTCAAATAAGTGTCGAAACACGACTTACCAAATACCAACTGTTATAATCGTTTATAATATTTGGACTCACGAATACTGAGGTTGAGTTATAAAAACAATAAAATATATATCATATATGATATTTTTATATTATATTATTATATTTTATTATATTTATATATATTTGATTATAAATAAAATAATTTAAACAACCATTATTGTCGTCATCTTTTACATACACAGCTGCTGGGATTTTGATAGGAGTCCACAGCTCTAACAATATTTCGTCATCGGAAGAGTCACAAAACTCCATTACGTGCAATTTTTGTATTTCTATTTCTTTTAATATTATAATTGTTAATTAATAATATTAAATTTTATACAAAAAGTTTACATAGCTATTGTTCAATTCTACTACCAATAGAAATAAATTATTATCAATTATTAAAACTGATAAAAAAGATCAGCTGATTAATCTTCACCAAAACCGTTTGTTTTGTAAATGGGTAATCACCACACCCCTTACACTTCACCCAGACACTACACTAATCAGTGTATACTTTTTTTTTTCCTAAACGAACAAACCTAATGTATAAATCTGAGTATCATCTTAAAAAATTATTATATTTAATTTCAGTTTTTTACCGTTATAAGTAAGAAAATTATAACAATACATTTTTTTTTATCTAATTTAGTTTTTTGATTATCATTATCTTTATCATAATATGTTTTAAACTTTAAATCGGTTTGAAAAAATAAATATTGAAATTGAGTGAAATCGACCAAATTAAAGCATATTAAGTTTTTGATTTTGTAATAAAAATTATATTATCAACCTACGAATCACCTAAATAAACTGTTACGAAAATATGATTAAAAAATTGAAAAATATGATTTTTAAAAACCGGTTTCAACAGGTAACCAATTATCAATAAACCTTAAGCCGGGTTCTCACTACACCGTGCCGTGTCGTATCTTCTAAAATAATTAATGTGTGATACCAATAGATATCTTAAGGTGATGCTATCAAATTTTGATTACATATTTTCGCAGTTTTCTTATTAGATATGAAATTTCTAAATAAATCCTATCGGAGCCGATTACCTACTTTATTAGGAACGGTTTTAAGCCTTGATTTAAATTGTATTATCTCAGTTCGATGTACTGTTTTTTCACAATTATTGAAGTTAAATTTTTGCTTTCCTGATTGATTAGTGATTACATTTAATAAACCCTATAAAGAATTTTTATTATTGATAAAATTTATTTTTTCATAGAGAAATACAGTTGGATATAAAAAATTGGCAAATCAAAGAGGCTGAGAAGAACCGTACATTAAAAATGACATCTAAAGAATGGTTAGATCATCCAGATAGATACTTATTAGAGTTAGCTGGACGACAAACATATTCAACATCATAAACCAATCATAATAAAAAATATTCAATGTTCTTTCAGTCCTAGCATATTTTATTTTTTTTTTTGTACATAAGATTTTCTTTAACTATATTCAACGCCTTAATGTTTTAATTTCTCGTCGTACTTACAGTTATAAAAGTATTATTTTATCAGTATTAACCGGATACCAGATAATTTTTACAATTAAATCAAAATGACAATAGTCTTCAACTTAAAATAACAAAATAAATACTACAAAACAGGTTGAATTGATGGAAATGAAAAAGAACCTATTTTATTTATATTTATTTATTTCATCTTAAAATATTGTGTTCATCATGATTGATAAATCTAATAGGTTTCTATATAGATTAAATTCAAAATTAAAATATATCATTCAGTATAAATAAATACTATAAATTCAGTATCTTAGTTATAAGTTCAATCCACTCCTAATTAGTGTAATAGGTAATATTTATAGTTTAAAATTGAATTCAAGATTTTACAAAACCACATTATTTTTGGATAACTATTTAATTTGAAATGCAAATTTCAAATAATCAACTGTTACAAATTGTTAAAAATATTTAACTTAATATAACAGAATTTTTTTTATTTTTTTTTATCAAGTGATAAACCTGTGATACATTGTAAAGCTCATTTGGTGATCGTTAAAGCAATTTTTAATGACGAATTTAATAGCAAGTCTGAGGGATTTTTCAATCTCAAAAATGTATTGAAAAGCTATAAAAGTTTTTTTTCCTTATCTATTCTTGTGAATTATTTTTTGTGTTTATTAGTTTAAAAAATAATAATAGAAAAAAGGATATTCATTTTATTTTGTTTGATATTTAAAAAAGTGCTGTCTTTTGTCTGCAAAGTTATACAGTTTGTATTTTGATGATACATTTATTAAAATTATTTATAACTATTTTTGTCATTTATCATAAAAATGTTTATTTCATTCAATATGTATGTAATAGTTCAAATGTTCAAGTATAATCATTATTATTATCTCATAACAATAATTTTGCAATAAAAATGTTTTTATTATAATTTATCAGTGTTAAATATATTTATGTTATAGTTTGATGACATAAATCTTTTTCTAAAGGTTTTTATATTTTATATTATTTTTGAACTGTCATAACTGCTTGGCACTTGTTCAACTACATAACCAAACTGTGTCTGAAACATAATATGATTTAATAATAGGTTTTATATGTTTATAATCAATTTTACATTACTAACTTTCTTATTTATATCTGATTTGTATACGGATGACATTTCATTTGTTTTTGAATTCGGTTTCCATGTTATAGCTGCTGTGGTATTGTTTATTAGGTATAAAGGTAGTTTTTGCTTTAGAAATAAAACAAATATAATTAGAAATCTAACAAAATAAAAAAAAGTGATTAAATATAGTGCTCAACTTAATGTTAATGAGAAATTCCTTGTGTGTAAATAACGGTCTTACAACACATTTTTGTGAGGCATCCCCTTGTGTAAGTTAATTTACTGTCAAACAGTTCTTGGTTAATCGCAAGCTTTTAGTGGGATGTAACAATTATCTTAAAAATAACAGTTCGACGAACCATCACAACATTTCACTAAGCATCAAATCCTTAATATTAACTCGTCTGCAAATCTTAGTGTTTCGAATTTAGGGAGTTTTTTAAAAAACCAGTTTTTGACTATCAAAAATAAATGTAATCGACTACAATTAGTATGCGATCAATATAAGTTGAACTTATTAAGTTCATCCTTTTTTCCCAATTTGTTTAATCCCGTAAGTATTAGAAATGAGAAGATATTGATACAGATTACAATAGAGCCCACTATAGTAATAATAATAATAATATTTTATCTAATTCGCCGGGGTTGAAATTTATGTCTATTTTACCTCGAAGAACGGTCTTCCAAAACGCGGCACGTCCGCGTACAGTTTGATTTCTTCTAAATGGAACGTCTTACACATCGGCGATGGTTGTCTGAGTATGATTTTTAGTTTTGAAACGTTATTCCATACCTGCCCGAATGTAATACTTAGTTAAAGAATGTGAACGTAAATTTGGAGGGAGTCCTCCCCAATATATATTTGTAATGGGTGGAAGTCGAATCCCCCAATGCTTTCATTCTGGAACACTTTTAGGTTTAAGTCCTATGAATTCGAGGATCCTATTTTTGTCAATGAATACGTCCCTACTTCAAAATATTATTTCTAGGTTTAAACTTTTGTTTCTTCCCATAGGGTGTGCCATAGAAAATCAAATTATTTATTTATTTAAAAAAAAAAAAATTGGAATATACAATATTAATAAAATAATTGAAAAATTGTTATAAATAAAATAAAATTAGTGTTACATTATAATTTTGTTTCTTAATGTATACAATGTTAGTGTGCATGATGCTTTGACAATAGTTCAATTTGAGGAGGAGTAGATGATAAACATTTCTTGTTCAATTGATAAAAGTCGTTCGTTTTTTATTTTTAATATTATTGAGGACAGAAAACTTAAGTTAGTAGAGCTATGTTGTAATAATAAAGTATTTATAACTTTTTTAGTTATTATTGAATATTCGGTATCAATTAAATTCAAAAAAATGAACGAATATGATGAACTTATTCATTATACTTTAATTTAAAAGAACGGTTAGAGTGAAGTTCTAAAAGATGTTATGCTAATTCTAGGTGAGATTTAGCATCTTATGTTACTGTAAAATGATTGTGCACCCTATCATATTCATCAACGGGAAAAGATGGGAAATATTCTTTCGGTTTTTCTTTTAAAATTATAATATGGTTAATAATTAAATGAGAAGTTAGATTTTGATCTGAATCAGTATCTACTGTTAATAGAAACATTTTCAGTTGTTTTCTTTCTACATACCTACTCGCATGTTATTCAAAGATTATTTGTTCGTAAAGAATCGTACGATAACATTAAACATTATTTGATACTGAAAGAAAAATAATATATTATTTTTCTTTATATATATATACATATATCAATATATATATATATTGTTAATATAATATTACTAGATAAGATAAACATTATGATAATTGAATTATAGATTTTGCAAATAGTTAGACATAAAATATGGGAAGCTATTAATCCTTAGTTTTTACGGACATTCACGTCTACCTATACGCAGGAGTGGAAGACGGAGATTCATCCCCGGGCGTAAAATGTTTGAGGGTATAATATTTGTAATTATTAATTACTAATTTGATATTTTTTATTTTGTTAAATACTATAGTAGGTCAAAACTCAATAAGTATGATTGTATATTAATTATCAGAAAAAAATCGAGAGTTGATCGTAACACTCTTTCTCATTTTCTTCGACTTTAAATCGTGTGATTTTTTCATGGGGATACACTAAGTCACGAGTTTACCAGAACAAAGTTCGAAATGTTTTGGAATTTGAGTAAGAAATTCGTCGTATTCTCAACGAACTTGATGAAGCAATGTATTATCCAGTGATGGTAAATTTTATGGAAATAATACAGATATTGTTTTTTACTGTTAAATCTTCTCCTGAAGAGAATGATACATTTGCTATGTATTTTAAAATAAAGAAATTTAATTTATGGTAGATTTAAATGCTGCTTTCTTTTTGAAACATCCTATATTTTTTGTTTATTAACAACCTTTTTTTTTTTTTTTGGTCGGTCGATCGCAAGTCTATTAGAGTTGGCCACCCCTGCTATACGTACATGACTGTTTGGGCAGTAGTGGATTAAGTAGACATTTTATGGTCAACGTTGGCAGTAGAACAGCCTATATTGAAATACCTAATAATAATAATAAAATGCCGTCCGAGAAATGAAACGCGATCATTAGATACGTCTCAAAAGCGAAACACGGGAAATGCAAAAACATGGCAGGGTACAATTATTTTATATTGAATATTACACCGGTAGGCAGTGGCGTATTTATAGGGGGGCTGGGGGTTCCCCCCCAAAAAAAAAAATTTTAAAACGTCAAATTTTAAACATATTAGTAGTATAATAATTTTAATTTGTTTATTCAGTAAAGTATTAAAGTATAATAAAAAAAAAATATTAATATTTATACTAATAATTCAATTGTAATCGGATAGTAATAATAACAATCGATCGCACGGCACTCACAGACACATAGTATATAAATAATCTGATGTTAGGAAATTATCGGCTGATATGGCATAACCTTGCCATGCTATCGATTCATCGAGATTTTGACTTTTAAACCAATGAAGTTATTGATGATTTGGCAAATAAAAAAACGAAAACTAGAATTTATAATATAATTAGTAATTTTGTGATGGTAGTTTGTTAATAGTTTGATTTCAATAAGTTAATAAAAAACCTAAAAATAAGTTGATAAAGAACATTTTGTACTAATTTTTAAAATTATTTCACTATTAGGTATGGCACCCCCCCCCCTCCAATAAAAGTTTCTAAATATATCATTGCCGGTAAGTACCTCCGTGGAAAACAATGAGAAATAGTCTTGAGCGCCGTTCTCGCAGTGTGGTTGTTTCATTAGAATCCTGTTCTTAATGCCTATTTCCCAGTTTCTCGAACCCACCGTCGGACCCTGTGTGTTGGATCTCAGTAGCAAAATGCTCACGCTGGCTGTGTAATAGTTTCTGAACGTTATCTCGCCCACCTGCAACACGTGTCCGTTTCATTATAACATAGCGAGCATACCAGTTATGTTGTCTTTGGGCAGTATATTATTTATATTACATGATCGTAAAAATGCTATCTGGGTATACATCATCGATCAAAGAATGTATCAAAAAAATAACACCATGCCCGCATGACGTGTTGTTTCCTTAAAACGTACGAGATGACAAATAGATTGACTCTTACATTAGAGTAAGCTTTTGACCTGTTACCAAACTTACTTGAACGAAAGAACATTATACGCTGTGTCTTCTCGTAGGTTTTTCATTGTTCCATTGTTTCATTTTTAAGGAAGTTGAGAGTTTTTTTTAATTGTTAAATTTATTTTTTTTGTCTCGTACATAGTCATAGGAAACTGAGTCCTACAAACTGTAGGAGTATACAAACTGAGTCCTAGAATTATTTTAAGTAAAATATAAAATCAACCGTCCAGAGTCCTGACAGAGGAAATTATGCCGCGCTGCATTAAAATATATATTATTGTTACACTTATGTCTTATTAATGTGGACCTCATTCACATATTCATTGGTGAGGACCACCAATAGTTGCGAATCCTTTCATTCGAAAATCAATGATATATTTTATTCAGCCCATCCAAATATTTATTAATTTATAAACATTTTGTTAAATGCACAATGCAAAACTTATATGAAAATTAGAAGTGTTCATATAATTAATAAAATAAATGATTCAAAAGAAAAAGAAATTGGAGATCAAATGCAGCTGTTACAATTAAACACAATAACTAGATTTGAATTTACAAAATGCTTACCCCATACATTTTTACTAATATAAAAATGTTATTTTATTATTACCTATATCTATTTAACTATACACAAATTATTCATATTATATTATCCCCTACATTATCATATTATAAAATATTAAAAAATAAAAATATTTTTAACTATATCTGTAGAATTTTTCGTTATAGGAAGTCCTTAGTCTGTAGAAATGGGAAGAAAATTTTTTATTTATTTTTTTTTAATTTGACGGGGCTCAGTTATTATTAAATCGTGGACTCAATTAATATTATATCTAAAATTGTACTGGACTCAATTGGTATATACCTTAAAACAACACGGGACTCGACTCGTTATAAAAGGTTATATTGGGACTCAGTTCGTACGTAGCCAGATATACCGCGAACAGGAAGGATTGGTAGTAGCAAGTGCGACGAATGGGTAATTTATATTGCGACAAAGCGTGTATGTTAAACAATAAAATTTATACCGATCGTGAAGTAGAGGCCGGTGGATGGGAGAAAAAAACAACTCACCTTTGAGTGTTTCTGTAGTTTTAGTTCTATGTACGAGCAGCCGGTCAGCACCTTCTGTTTTTTATGTATGTAAATCGGCACGGGACCTTTGACGCTGAAATCCAACGGCCGAGACATGGATGGGCAGTACGATAACGAGTATTTCAGTTTCGGTCTGCGCCGAAAAAAAAAAATCGTGCAATAATTATTATTGTACCGTGTGGATTTAAAAAACGAACACGATCACGTTATTACGACTATGTACACGGTAAAGGCGACTAACGATACTGCAAGCGTGGTTGACGGTGTCGATCGCGGGGAAATAAAAATAATAATAAACAGCCCATGTCGACAGTCATACAAATCGCATGCACGTAATATACAAACGCATATTATTTACTTCATTGCACGGTGTTCGTTGTCTTTTTCCCTCGTTTTGTCATCGTCGTCACCCGAACAACCCGTGCTATCCATCGGTTGTAGGCGAGGTATCGGCGGCAGTAGCCCCCAGATGTATTTGCCGGCGAGTGTAGGCGGTATGTGTTATGGATTTCAAAGACAAACCATCAATACACGCCAGTAAATACGGCGGCGCGAAAATAAGCGCGGCTACAACAGTAGCGTGTTGGCTCGAAAGTGTATTTATGTTCACATTGGCCCGTTATCGTATTAGTGATTTCATCGATAAATCAACATAAACACTATAACAACATGAATAAAATCAGCCATAATATTATTCTATTCGCAACACGTTACCACGGAAACGCCAAATGATACCTACGTGGTGCAGCGGTGGTCGTCGGTTTCGGGACTTTTGAAGCACGGCGGGAAGGACTCATGATGACAGCTATACTATGTTAAGCCCGGGGTCACCTTTAGATACGATTGACGCATGCGACGGCACAGGGCGCCAAAATTAGAAGGGCGCGTGAAAGGCGTCAAAATTAAAATTAAATTTGATCAACTGTTAGTGATGCAAATTATTTACTAGATAGAAAAAAAAATTTACGATTCGATTCAATAAAAATTTGATTATCATTATTTATTATTTTATCGACTGCTTTTATAGATACAATTACAGTTTTATAAACTATCACTATATTATAACAAGTATTATTATGATTGTTATCTGAATAATTTGCAAATATGTAACAAATATGCACGTTTGAAAAATTATTTAGAACATTTTTGATTATGAATGAGGCTTAGGTTATAATATGTATAATGAGCCCCTTCCAGCTCCCAAAATTCTGCTTGTTTAAATTATATCTTTATATCGTTTAAGATGGAGGATCGCCAAAATAATTCTTGCACTGAACGCTGAAAAAGCTAAAGCCGGCCCTGGTTAAGTCACTGCCGCACTGATTCCTGACTGCCCATTTCCTTTTCGTATAACCATAGGCGAGCGCAGACCTGTATTTAAGCGGGTGCTTATTACAATTTTGAGCCCTATTTTAACACAACGTGTAAAAGGTATATTTAATAGATTTTAACATAATAATTCAATAACTTTAATTGTTCGTTTAATATTGTGGTATACAAGTCCCAACGAATTTGTTTTCCTTGAATCTTGTATATTTTTCTTAGGTAGCTTAAATTATTTATGATACATATGTTTCTGATAAATTGTAGCTGTTATACTATCGTACTAAGTTTTTGCTCAAACGTTTAGAAAATTTAGTTTTATTTTTCTTATTACGTCATTTAATTTTTACCGAATATTTTGGAATAAAATTGATTTAATTCGAACAACATCAGTTAAAATACGGGACCCTTACTCTGAGACCTGTCGAATGTAGGATCCCTTTTACAACGTTTTACGGAGTGCCCAGGTACATCCGGCACTCTCCGTGCAGGCACGTAGCTAAAGGAGGGCCAGGGTGTGCCTGGCCCACCCTAATATGTGTTCGGCCTTAGGCCGGCCCACCTAAAATATTGAGAGGGGCTCATTATTATATGATTGCTTTTAATTTTTACCAAATTTTTAATATTGCCTAAATAAAACCAAATACATCGGGTTTTAATTATTAAAACCCGATGTATTTGGTATAATAATAATTATAATATTATATTCCCAATTGTTTTTGTATTTATGTATTATTTTTATAATTATTATAATCTAAGTCAGTGGTTCCCAAACTGTGTGGCGCGCCACCCAAAGGAGGCGCGAGCAATCAACAAGGGCGGCGCGGCGCGCGGTTGGAATTTTACACGTATTGTTATTTTTAGATCAATTTCATGTCCGATAAAAGTTTTGTAGAAACGATTATCTTATCTTATCCATACACGAAACACGTTGCAAACCAACTTAAAAATATACCTTTGTCTAATAATACTATTGGACTATTAGTCGGCGAATTCAAGACATCTCAAATAATATAAATGATCAGCTTATTGATAAATTAAGGAATAACAATTTCGCGATTCAGCTTGATGAAGCAACCGATAATAATAAAGACGCATATTTATTTATATCACTAATAATTTTATGGATCATAATAATATTAAATGGGAAAACTGTTTGGGCGTGTGTACAGATGGAGCTCGGCTATGTCTGGTCAGTACGGTGGACTTCAGGCTTTAATTCGACAAAAAGCTCCAGAAATGATATGGACTCATTGTCTTATTCATTGAGAGGTTTTAGCATCACAAAATATAAGTTGCTCTTTAAATTATGTACTTGAAATAGTTATAAAAGTAGTCAATTATGTAAAAACAAGACCTGTTAAAGCAAGATTTTTTCAAAAACTGTGTGAAGAAATGGGAACAGAACATACATCATTACTGTTTTACTGTAATTCTAGATGGCTATCTAAAGGCAATGTACTTTCAAGAGTATTCAAACTTAGACAAGAATTTTATTCTTATTTAAATGGAGAAGGTTATAATAATAGCGAAATGTTTTTTGATAGTGATTTTGTAATAAAATTAGCCTATTTATGTGATATTTTTGAAAAACTTAATTCATTTAACTCACTCCTTACAAGGTAAAGAAACTCATATTCTGCAATTATACGATAAGATAGTTGCTTTTATTAAATAAATCAACTTATGGAAAAGAAAATTAACAGAAGAAAATGGCAAAACCACTTGTTTTCCACTTTTAAAATATTTTCTTGGAGAGAATGACCTTGAATTACCAATGAGTTTAAAGACAATATTTTTAGAGCATCTGACGAATCTTAAAACTCATTTCATGAAATATTTCCCAGAAGAAATGAAACAGTACTATTGGATTAAAGACCCGTTCACTGAAAAGCCACCAACAAATTTCACAACTACAGAAGAGGAACAATTAATCAACATTTCATCCGATTCTTCACTACGAATGCAATTTTCTTCATATTCACTTTTAGGATTTTGGAACAGTATTAAAGATGAATATCCTGAAGTTAACAACAAAGTTTTACGTATATTAATACCATTTGACACTTCGTATTTATGTGAAGCAGGATTTTTATTGCTGAACGCCTTTGAATTGCCAACTCATCGACGCCGCGCCATCATAACCTTGTCCTACAAGAAATTTATTTCAAGTCCGAATTTCTCTAGCAACTGAAGTATAGAAGTAGATAATCCTTTACCAGTCATATCGTGAACAATTGAAAATTCAAGAAAATCTTCCATAATACAGTTTGACACACCGTCAACGTATCGGACACAAAAAGACATTTGTTCTAATCGAGATATGTCTTGTTTTTCGTCTACTAAAATAGAAAAATATTTTGCATATCTCATATTTTTTAATATATTTTCTTGTTAAATTACCACAAATAGTAATGATTTCATTTTGAACATTAGGACTCGTATAAGATGCAAAAGAAGTAGCGTTTTTTAAATGTTTGTCTAAAACAGAATCGGCCAATGATTTAAATCTTAATAAAGATCTAAAATTCCCGTCATTTGTTTCTATACTTTCATTATATATTTTTCCACTGTCATTATTACCTCTTAAAGCAATATTTTGTTTTCCACATAAAATTATTGTTTGAATTATTGGATGAAGAATAGCTCGATTTTCAATGACCTGTTTTTTTTGTGAAGTATCTATCTCATTTGCAATATTACTCTTTTTGTTTTCCATTACTTTAATAAATTCTTCAGAGCGAATGATTGAAAGCTTATGATATTCAGATGTTGAATGGTGATTAAAACGTTCAATGGCATCCTTCCATTTTGTAAAAGGTTTTATAATCAAAGCACCTAATTTTTGATGGGTCCTTTTACCAACAGTGTTATTGGCAAATATTTCACAGTATTTACGCAAGGCACCTTGCAATTTTTGGGAGTAAACAAGCCAAGAAAAACGATTTAACCAATCTATTTGAAATTTCAGCCGCCTTTGTTCTTCGATGGGGAATTGGTAATTTTTGGGTGGTGTCCATGGATAAATATACAGTAGAGCCTCGATAATCCGGACGAATTCAGACCGAGCATCGTCCGGATTACCGATTTTTCCGGATTACCGGAGGTTTCTCAAGATTATCTACTCAAATGACTAAGATTTTATTTTTAATTTCACCATCTTTATATTTATTGCATTTTAAATTATAAGAATAATAAACAACTTAAATTAAAACTAAACTAATGAATTACAAAAAAAAAAAATGTTTATAATATGTAGAATTTAAGTATAATAATCGGTAATTTTTTTCTGAATAGTACTTTTAATTTTCATTTCAAAAGCGAGTTCTCTTAATCGACGTACCAACAAAATATCAATGCTATCCATGTTCTCATCTTCCGCCCATTGCAATACAGTATTCAGT
>NW_020272964.1:1065363-1146390 GCF_003268045.1 Sipha flava | reverse complement strand
TCAGTGCTTTCCAAGCTTTTTCGACTCACGGTGCCCTTTTTGATCTAAGGTTTTTTTCAGGGCACCTTTCCTCAAGTCATAGCATGACTAATTATACGGACCATTTTAGAACAAATATTATTTCATAACGGCGCGGCGCCCCTGTACAGATATCGTGGCGCAACCAGGGCAAAGTGTACACTTTGGGAACCGCTGTTTTAAGTAATTTTCACTGGGTAGCACTTCGTCTACATGAGGAACATAGATGGAAAGTCAACTCCTGCCCCGAAATGTTTTATTTACTGAATTCTACTGAGATATATATCAACATTACCGATTTTACAATAATAAAATTTTTAAAAATAGAATAAAGTATACATCTATCAGTAACTGCATTTAAAAAAAATTGACTCTAAACTGTTTTTGATTTAAGTCATAAAATAATACATTGATTTATCGAACAGTTTTCAAGTAGTTTGTTACGGAAATTAATAATTTAATAAACATAAGTAAATAATTAATGAATAATAAACATTTAGTTTAATATTAAAATAGTTCTATAGAAAAGTTAGCTGTAGCTTATTTTGCTTAATTAATTTGCTATTTAATAAATGACTGACGTACAGAATTCCTCTAAACGGTACTCGTTTAATATGAAACCTAACGAATAAATGTTAGTCCGGGTCCACACTAGAGCAACAAACAGTTCCTGAATGTTGACAAGTGTTTCTAATTGTTTTTGTTTCCTTGGAACAAACTGGAACAATTATAAACACATCATAGTAACAAATTTCTAGTAACAACTTAATAGAAACAATTCAAAACCTGTTGCTCTGTGTTTCTTGCGACTATGCGTCTACACTAGTGATGGGCATAACCGAATAATTCTGATTACCGACTATTAGTTATACATTAAGTATTATATTAAATCAGTGTTGGCCAAAACCATAGGCACAATTTGGGGGGGCTCTTGGGTGTGCTTAGCACCCCCATTTTTTTAAATTAGCACTCCTAAATGTGTTTATGTTAATTTACATTTAAATACTCATTACTTATTATCTATAGCAAAATAAAGTTTTTATCGTATAAATGTATAAATTTATTATTTAAATAATGGTTGTGGAAGTTTGTCCTTCGTCTTTTCGGGTAGAATACGATTGCATACGCCGCTTATCGGCAATACCTTTTTCAACCATTTTTATAACACGATTGCATACGTTATTTTTATGCAACGTTGTCACTTGTCACGCCAGGAAATTTCCCGATAAACCTGGAACGATAGCAAATGATCATCGTGAAATGAAAGTTTACATTACTTATAACCGCTGTAGATGTTATTAGTTGACCGACCACCGTTCACACCAAGAGTAGAAAAATAATAGAAAAAAATATGAAAAATTTGGAAAATCAAGAAATTAAAATAATTACATCAGAACGCGGAAAAGACTTGGCATTAACTGGCTCAAACAACTATCGTTGTATACGCCAACGAAAAGACGGGCTAATTAAATGGTTGTGCACACAAAGTACATGTACGCCAGTATATTAATAGACAGTGGACGTTCAAAAATTAAATCAATTTTGGGTGAGTACAACAATATTTTAAATACAAAGAAGAAAATTGAACACCAAATTTTACGAGAAAATTGTAAACGTAAAGCAGATGATTCGATTTCAATTAGGCCATCAAAAATAATCAGATCTGAGCTCATGGCAACTAATTTTGAAGTGCCACACTCAGCTATAAAATCTATAAGAAAATCAATGTAAGACAAAAGACGAAAAAATTATCCTCCTTTCCCAGATTCATTGACCTCAATTCATTGACATTGTACTCTATCTCAGTTAAGACAAATGGAAGATGATTGTCTGAAATTTAAAAATGAAAAATTTGTTCACGCTCCAGATGATTTGCAATTTATTTGCATTACGACGAAGATAAATATTAATATATTATTACAGTGTAAAGATGTATTTGTAGATAGTACGTTTTAATACGCACCCAAATACTTTTTGCAACTTTATATAATACACGTATTAAAGAATGGTTATTATTTACCTTTGGTTTATTTTTTTTTTAAGTGACAAATGCAGAGAAACTTATATTCAAATGTGGACGTATTTAATTGAATTAAGCTCGAAATATTAAATATAAAACAATTGCATGTTGATTTTGAAATTGTTGCCCACGAAGCTGCAAAAACGGTGTTTCCTGAAATAAAAATTATTGGTTGTCGATTTCATTTAGGCCAAGCTTGGTAGCGTAAGGTAAATATCTATAATTATAACATAAAAAAATTGTTATTAATAAAATATTTTATTGATGAGATACAAAACCACAATATTTTACGATCATCGTATATTAATGAAGACGAATTGGGCCAGTGGTTAAAATTATTTTCTAGACTACCATTTCTACCATTCGAACAAGTTGAAGATGGTTTTATTCAAATTATGAGTTCATGTCCAAACGAAACTGATGGTCATATATTCTCGGATTATATTTTAAAGACTTATATTGAACCTGAGTGTTTATTTCCCCCTGAAATATGGATAAAATAAATGTATTATTATAAATTTGGCAACGTGGCATACGCAATCATGTCGTTTTACGGGGTTCCCTTTGTTATACAGGAAACATACGCAATCGTGTTCTCAAAAAGGTAAATCGTACGCAATCGGGTTCTACCCGTCTTTTCGGTCCTCGAACTGGATAATAGTAATAGGTAGCAGTGGCGTATCCATGGGGGGTTTTAGGGGTCAGAATCCCCCACCCCCATGAAACCTGAGATAGTAAATTAACTTTTACTTGAAACACGGTTTTTTCTTTAACATTTTTATATTTTAGAATTTTGACTTGGAAATCGTATTAATAGTTTGTATAAACACTATAAACACTGCACAACGCTGCACACACACACAAGTTATAATATTATGATCATATTTAGATACTTTACTACTACTTTGATAATTTTTGCTTGGGAACATATTATTTAGGTTTTCTACAACGGTTGATACTAAATTGATCGTTTGGTCCCGATAGTTGAAATAAGAGCGATATCATTGTCTGTATTAAAAGTTTATTTTGGGTATACCTATTGCATTCAAGACTCGCCGATCATTTAACACAAGCACCTTATTGTGTAAAACTAATAGTTATTATATATTTATAGTTAGGGCTCGGGACTTCTAGGAACTTGCATGATTTTAAATAATTATACAAAACATAGCTAAGTAATATATAAATTTGTTTCATTGCAATACAAGTTAATATTTAAAATTTATATTTGCATATTTTGCATATTTGACCATTTTTCATTTATAAGTGCATATTTGACCATTTTTCATTTTATAAATGCAAATTTGACAATTATTCATATGGAGAAGTAAGTTTTTAAATTTTATAAAAAAAAATTATGATTTATTTCTTCATATATCACGCGACTTGGAACTCTAAGTGTCTTATTGGTGAACTAACTGAATGCATTAAAATAATTAAAAGTACAAAAAACGTATACATTCTGTAAAAATTGAAGAATCTGCACAAGCTAAGGCTAACTACAAAAAATATCGAATATTTTAAATGGAAAAAATGAATCTATAGATGGATTGTCTGCAGATATTAGTATTAGTGACCTACGATTTTTTAAGTTTGCACCAATAAGTTCCGTAGACGTGTAACGTTCCTTTTCTAAATATAAAAATATTTTGGCTGATAACAGGCAGTCATTTAAATTTTCCAACTTAAGAAAATATCTTATAGTCTAATGTAATGCTCAAGGTTAGAAGAATTATAACTATATTAAAAATAAAAAAAATGTTTTCAATTTAATTTATTTTTAAAACCATTTTAAATATTTTGTTTTAGATAAAAACTCAATATAAGATAAAAAACAAATTTGAAAAAAAGAAAAAATTATCTTAGATCATCATATCTATCATATATAAAAATATTATTATAATTTATTACTAATTAATTTTTTATAAATGCATATTTTAATAGCATATTTATTGATTATTTAGGGCATAAATGCATACATATTTTAACGTTTATAAGGGCATGAAGTCCCTAGCTCTAGTTATAGTTAATAGTTGGTCGTTGCCCATTGGTGTTTCACTGTTTTACTTACTACTCGTTTATTCGTTTGTATTTGACATTTGTATTCCATTACATTTGTTTTATTTTAATTTAAAACATTCCATTACGGTAGGATATTTTTAAAATTTAATTTTAGTTTAGGCCTAAGTGATTGGACAGAAAATATTCTAATATCTAATACTTATGTTCCTATATTAGTTTCTAAATTATTATTATTATTATTTATTATTATAGGCAAATTTCCTAACAAATAAGCAGACTAGAAAAATTAATTTTTTTTTTTTACCTGAGTCAAAAAAACTAATGTCAACCAGACTTAAAAATACCGATATCAATACAAATAGTAGTCAAAATGATAGTGATAAGATTAAATATATATAAATTTGCTGAACCCCCCCCCATAAAAAGTTCCTGGCTACGCCATGTGTATGAAAAAGCCTTTTATACAAACACAGTTCTCGTTATCAAATATTTTTTTAATCTAAATACAAACATTTTTTCGCCATTACCCTTTTTTCCTGAGTACCGTAATGTACCTTTTCATGTACCCCTGTGGTTAGGAGACACTGGTATAAGGTATATTTACAGGATCATCCATCATAAAGTGTGACGGATGAACATATTGAGATTTAATATTGTATATTTGTTCATATTTGATTTTGTTCTATGTTTATTATCATTATGACTTCAACAGTAGTAAGAGTAAAAATCAATATAACACATCACATAATCAAATATAAATTTTATTAACAATTAAAAAATAAACAGTCTAAATAGAAACACTGATTACCGTATGAATACCATGAATTATAACCAATACATAGAAGATAGATTTTTTAATAATAAACAAACATGAATTCTTAAGGGATATACAGTTATAGTTTCCACATTTAAAAAATTTACTATGTAAATACAAACTTAAAAAATGGTGTCTTTTACAGTGGTACCCAAGTTACATCTTATAATAAAATTTCATAGTTTAAAAAAATAGATATACATGTATATTTTGTGAATATTATTCTAAATATAAATATAATATAAAGTACAGTAATAATATGTTAATAAAATAATTGTAAATAAAGTTGTTTAATTTAATTACTTATATAATATTATAATTTATTAAACTAAAATGTTTTGGAAAGAATGGAAACATAATACAGAAAGTACACAAAAATTTTAGTCTTAACTCTACACAGTGTTGTTAAATATTCAACTAATAACTTTTTTTGTTTTTTTATAAGCCATGTCATAGTTAACATATTGAGTCATAACTGCAGATAATACAAATTCGGAAGAATAAATACCTGAAATGAAAATACATAATAAATTTTAAGTTAATATATTTTAGCAGAATAAATTAGATAACTTAAGATGCAGTTCCAATCATTTTTTATATATTTTTAAAATCTAGATTAGTCAGTATAATTAATTTAAAGCAGTAGTAACCAAAAATTTATTAGTAAGGACCTTAAAAAATGTCAAGAATTTAAAGTGATTCCTTTAAGTTCATAGATAAGAAATATTAAATGTATAGATACATATATATATATATATATATATATACGTAAACTTCTTAAAATCTTATCCTAAAATAAGAATTAATGGTTTGATTTAATACTTCGGTTAGGTAATTAACAACAATGAAAAAAAAAGTATAAATAATAAAAAAATGTATTCATTTATATTTTATTTAAATTATATATGTTACAGTTAAAGTATTGAATTCCGTTGTTTTATGAAATAACTAGGTAGTTAATGGATTACCTACGAATGTTAGAATGTTTGAATCATACATGACAATTATACTTTAACTAGTTATTTCATAGAATATCTAGTTATTCTATACTATTTTAGTTTGATATATTTTTAAATATAAAATACATCATAACATTTTATTTATTTTAAATTTAATTATTTATTAGTATATACAAGGCTATTATAAAGATAGACGAACCCACACTGAATGTGTATGACTGTAAGACAATTATTATACTTTAAACCTCACCAATTTTATTGAAAATCTTAATAATAATACATATGCAACTATAATTTTATCTAACACGATAAACGTACATGAATAATGCAATCACAGACGACAAGAACGTCAATTTTATATTTTATTTATATTGCTATGATGGACAGTAAAATAATGGTATTTTACATGTATGAATGTATCAATTTGACACATTAACAAAGTGATGCCAGTCAATGTATAAAATAACTAGTTCAAGTATAAATTATATACATTATATACTACATGTTTTAGTTATTTAATAAATTATCTAGTAATTTCAATACTTAATATACTTAACTATAACATATATAAAATTTAAATACTCATAGATTTGTAAATAAGTAATACAATATTGTATACTTTTATGGGCTAAATTAGGTTCGAGGATTGTAATTGGCTACTCCAGATTTAAAATAAATCATTCAGTTTAAAACGATTGATTATTTAAAAATGGATTGTTCAAGATTAGAATCATTGAACTAATGTATATAATATATAAACAATGACAGTATAAAACCAAAATTAATACAGGATCTTTATAGGAATTAAAAAAAAAAAAAAAAAATTAGGCCTTACACAGAGAAATAAATTCTATACAATTTTGAACATTTACTTACCATAAGATGATCGAATAAGATCAGCAACCAAATGAAGATCATTATTAGAAGTAATTACAATATACGTGTTAGGTTCAAGTTCTTGAATGGCTCTTAATGATCTTCTTTGTTTTTCGACTATACCACCAGCTGATTCTATAATTTGTCGAATAACAAACACTGATGGACGAGTAACTCCCGGCGTAACAAAAAATATTTTTCCTTTGAACAACTCGTGACGATTTGGATTAGATAATACTTTATGTACTTTACATATGACTTTTTGATCCAAAGAAATTTCTTCAATAGTGTAAATGGCTTCACCTAAATTAAATTTAAAATGTATTATAAACAGAAATATACTATAGTTTCATTAAATACCTAAAAACATATGTTGTGTAGAAGAATCCTTCAGCCAGTCAGCTGTGACAATATGCTTAACAGTTGAAACACAACATAAGAATTTAGTGGTCCTAACTGGTTCTTTCATAACTAAATGAGTAGCATCTGAATAGTTTTTAGCAATAGTACCACCAAGTTGTAAGACCATCTAAAAATAAAAAATAAAACCATATATTATACTCTTAATATCAAAAAATTATAACATACTCGTTGTTCTTCTTTTCCTAAGCCAAATCTAGAGAGCATAACACATGGTCGATATTCTATAGGTGGCGGATTAATATTTGTAATGATAATATCTGCAGTACTCAAATCATTATTTTCTTGGTCTATTAAATCTTGCAGACTAGGTTTAGGTCGTTTTCTTTTAATAGGAACAGGATTATTGCGTACTCTGTCATATAATTCTTGGGTAATGTTAATTGGCATTTTCCATGCTCCTAAGAATACAACAATGTTAATTATAGAATTTGATTAATAAATATAATTAACTAAAATCACAAGAAATTCTAATTCTATAGTTGTCAAATAATTATGTCCAATTACTAAAATAAATCATAATTCTTACCCATTAAGTGAAGTACTAAACTATAGTCAACTCTGAATGGATTATTAAGATTGAATTGTTGATACTTAGTATTTTCTGGTTGATACATACATGATAAATGGCCAAAAAGAATTTCGTTTAACCATTGAACATTGACAATAGGTCGATTAGTATCTCTAGCTTTTTTAACTTTTTTACCTTCCAATCTAAAATTAAGATATTTTAAATATTGCAAGCTATTAATAATTTATTTATGTAACTTACTTTTTAGTAACTAAAATATTGTTTTCAGCAGAAAAATAAGATGTAACTCGAGCACCTGTTAATTCTACCATGAATTTAACCCGATTACGTTCTTCGCCTTCAAAATTTGTAAGCGATATTAACATTTGACGACAAGGTCTCTCCTCACTGTATGGAGTAGGAAAATGAAGAGCATACCAAGGAGGCATAAGTTGTTGTTTGGTTATAATATCACTAAGCCAATAGGCTGTAATGCATCTTTTGCCATCACGCAAACCCTAATAAGATATTAGACTTAAATAAATAAATAATTCTATGTTTTTAGTTTTTAGTTACCTGTTGTACAAGTGGATGTTTTTGTGTTTGACAAAGTATGTGTGTAAGACGTAAGGTGTATGATGGTTCAATTTCTCCACCATGATCCAGGATAATTCTTTTCCAAGTTGGTACATCATTGTTGGTATCTGGGCTTCGATCGTATTCAACAATCAAAAATATACAACCAAGTAAACATTTCTCAGGTGGCACTAAAATAATAGTTTATTTATTAAAATATTTTTTATAAACAATAATAAATTAAACAAACATTTAAGATTTGGATTATGTCCAAAAAATCTAGCTTGATGAGGAAGTTGTTGATGACCAACAGTTTGTCCAGCAGCACTTTTTGCTAAAACTGCTGCTACTCTTACAGCAGCTGATTGGTTGTAATTAGCTGGCAATGATTTATTAGGAACTGCAGCTTGAGCATTTGCACGGCCTACTACTTGAGCAGCCCGATTTGATGCTGCACTGTTAGTAACATTATTTAGAACTGTTCTAGACTGTAGATACATATATCAGTCATTTTTCTATATATATAAAAGATAGTATATATTTATAATATGAGTATATACTTGGTATGTTCCTTGGGTAGTGCTTTGTTGTTGATTTTGATGTTGTGCAGCATGATGTTGAGCAGTCATCAATCTTAATTGTCCTGCAGCACTAATTTCTTGTCCAGACATTTGCTAAAAATCAAACATTAAGACAAAAAAATTAATGATAGATTTGAGATAGCTTTTTTTTTTAAATCTGTATTGATTCAAAATCTATACATTTTGTATGAAAAAATATTTTTAACAATGAACGCCTATATATTTGTTACATTACATATTAGCTTGTTATTGAACACTGGTATTATTGTTTTAGTTATTCAATTATGGAAGCATGCTGTAATAAAAAGCATTGATTAAATATTTAATAGGTGATTTCCATTTTTTAAACTATGGTTAAATTATTCTAACATAAATACATAATATTTAGAATACAATTAATAATTTATATAATATGATACATTTATGAAAGATAATATTTTAAAAATGATTAATTAATTTAAAAAGATGTTATATATATATATATGTATATATATATTATTGTTGATATAATTAATATAATAATATAATTGTTAAACTTAATGATAAGCAATATCAAAATTATATAATCTACAATAAGTTAAAACTAGTTATTTAAGTTTTTATTAATAAGCCATAGATTAGTAGTATGTTTAATTTGGTTTGGATACATGAGTTTTTAGTTATAAATCAATAAAAACAGCCAACATTCTCATACTAAATAGATGACCTTATAGGATATGTAAATGAAAAATAATTAAACATAGAAGTATTGAGATTTCATTATATGCTAAAATTTTCTTATATTCTATAAGATGTTTATTATAATGACCATGCATTAGGATAATATATTAGCTCAGTATTAGAAGTCAACTCAATAAAGTTATGCACATAGTGCCATGTCTAAGAAGACCAAATTCAAAACAGCGTGGATCCATCATGTGTTTACTTTTTACCTGTTGCTGAGTTGATGTGGATGATGATATGCCATTTTGTAAACGTATATTTAACATATTAGCAAGCGCAGTTTTGGTCTTAGGATTTACAACCAACGCTTGTTGATTTGATTGAGATGTTTGCTAGAAAAATATGGTTTTTGAAGCAATCAAATAGCAACAATATTCCTTAATTCAAAATTAAATCTGATTTATGCATTAATTAAAATTAATATAAGTTAAAGAAACTTTAATAAATTAATAATTTAATTTTTTCAAAAATAAAAACTTTAAAAACACAAAAATTAAGTGATTTAATTCAACAGTTGGCTGTTAGTAAAAATGTAGATGTAATTTGAGCAAAAATATGTTAAAAATTATCACTACATATTTTATAATTTTATTTCACATTTATGTAGGATTTAAAAATTAATTACAAAATAATATTTAATACATGTTTGAGTAGTGTGTAGAAAGAATATGGAACTGTTTATTCTGTGACAATAAAACATAAATGATAATTTTTCTTCTTCTCATTCGCCTTTTTCCCAACTATTTGGGGTTGGCCACCTTAGTCCTAAATTTCCACTTGTCTCAATTTTCTATATCCCCTACATACACACACACGCCAATCAATTATATTCAACCATCTCTTTTTTGATCTTCTTCTTCCTCTTTTCCCTTCAAAATTAATTTTCTTAACAACTCTTACTACATTTGTTTTCTATTGTCTCATCATATACTACAACTCAGTTTATTTTCTCTAATTTTATTCACCATAGACCCTACACCAATACTACTTCTCACATATTTATTCCTTATTCTATCTTCTTTTGTTACTTTACTCATCCATCTAAACATTCTAGTTTCCGTAACACTCATAGTCTGTTCTATTCTCCTGTCAATCATCCAACACTCTGAACCATATAGGATAGT
Source organism: Sipha flava (assembly GCF_003268045.1). NCBI lineage: Eukaryota > Metazoa > Arthropoda > Insecta > Hemiptera > Aphididae > Sipha > Sipha flava. The sequence continues at coordinate 1,135,746 of NW_020272964.1, read as the reverse complement.
TGGTCTCACTACACTCCTGTAAAACACCTGACATTTCTTTCCATTTTATCCAACTACACTTAATCCTATGTTTAACATCCATGCCTAAATCCTATCATCTTGTATAAACGAACCTAAATATTTAAAGTTTTTGATTTCACCTATCATATCACCACTTATTGTCATTGGTCTCTTCATACCCTCAACTTATTTGTATCTTCCTTCAAAGTACTCTATAAATACTCTTTATACTGTATTTTATTTCTACTAATACTGAATCCCTATGCTAACATCCACTAATCTAACTTATTATTAACTTCTGTCAGATTTTCTCCAACCAAAACCAATCATCAGCAAACATCATATACTATGGTATCTAACCATAATAAGTCTTTTATTTTTGCAACTTTTACTTCCTTCTCACTAACTAAACCAATCAATCCTTCATTCTATGAAATACTATCTAAAGCTTCTTTTAGATATTTCTCGTTCAGTAATTTCTCAAAAAATATTCTTTCCATCTCCTTTTCAGATCTCCATAATTTGTTAACACTTTCTAAATTCTCAATTCCTTTCCGATTTTCCTTATTATATTTACCTTTTTTCCACTACAACATTCCTCCATTATCATCAAACTATGTTGTGTTATTACACTTTCTTGAGGAATTACTTTACAATATTTTACTCTTTTTATAGGGTCTCTTTTCCACATAAAATAATTAATGACCTATTTTTTCCACTCTTATATGCTATACAATGCTCTTTTTATTTCCTAAAATTTGAAATGATTATTACAAGCTCATATGATGATGCAATATCCAATACTTTTTCTCCTGCCTCATTCATCTCACCAAATCTATACCCTCCATGCACTCTTTCATACTCTACTCTCACATTACCTATATATACATTTACACCACCACCTATCACAATATCTTTATTTTCTGGTATTCCTTGCATCATCTTATCCATCTCTCACTAAAACTCTTTCTTTTCCTTTTCTTCACATCCTATTCATGGCGCATACACACTTATTACGTTCAATAGTTTTTCCTCAAATACCAATTTCACCATAATAATTTTATAACTTTTTATTTTTACATTGACTACCTTATTTTTCATTTTTTCATCCAATATTACTCTAACCCCATTCTTAGTACTAGTCCTACCTGAATATATTATTTTATAGCTTTACCCTATTTCTTATGCTTTCTCTTCTTTCCACTTAGTTTCCTGAACACAACAAATATTAACTTTCCTCCTCTCCAATACTTCCGCTAATTCTCTACCTTAGACTGCTAACGTGTTAACATTTCATTTACTAATTCTCAATTTAAATCCATCTCTCATATCTTGCAATGGTGATGTCCCTACACCGTTGATATTACCCGTGTTGGGTAGACTTGAACACATAACTGGTGAACCAGCTACCACACTGGCTGTCTGGCTGGTATCACACAACTCATCATCTAGGCATCCTCTACCTCTAACTATGATACATCCTTTCGCTTACTGTCTCAGCTTACACCTGAGATGTAAGCTGTATTCACCTAAATTTTGTTTCAGACTCTTCATACTCTTTGACAAAATTTTTACACCAACTGTCAACCTAATGCAACCTTATTTAGTCATATTTAATAACCAGCTGAAAAACTATAGAAGTATTCTTATCTCTTTCCACTAGGGGAAAACATAAGTAATACAAATATTCTTATTTTTAATTTAAATACAATAATATATAATGTTTAGAATTTGGCAGTTCAGACCACAATTAACGTTGTTAATTACAATAATAATTATTATTATTGACAGCTAAAATTATTAAAATGTTAAAATAAATTAAACAAAATATAAATAGGTTTATACAAAAAAAATTATTTGAACATTGATATTAAACATTTACATAGACTTTATATTTACATTAGATTTATAGGATCATGCAGACTAAAGTTCTATACTAAATCTAATAACTTTAATTTCAAGTAATATTACATTTTAAAAACAACAAATATAATATGTATATCATTTAATAATTTGAAAATTTAAAATAATGACATGTTGAAAAAAAAACCACTACTTTTTAAGGTAAATAAAAATTTTCTATTTCTTACCTTTTAATGCATAAATTAATAAAAATTTAAAGCAAACACGATAATGTTTCATAAATGAGCAGGGATTTTTTTCAAACACTATTTCTCAGTAGATTATGAAAGTTATCAATTAATTTTTACATATTACGTTTGACTAAAAAATTCTTTACAATCCTATGCACTTAAAAATTGCAGAGACATATTTATTAAATCTATACTTTAACAAACTATTGTCATAAAATGTCTTTAAATCAGTGACAAAAAAGCATTTGTCTTATTTTATATCATATTATTACATAATAATAGTAATAATATAATATTCAAACAGTTATAACTAGGGCTGGGATTTTAATGTCCTTAAAAATCGCAAAAAATGACCTTAAAATAATGCAAAAATGACTTAAAAAACTCATAAAATGCTTTATAAAATGTCTTTAAAATTTATTTAAAATAGATTAAAATTTAAAAAAATTATATTACATGTACATAAATATTTTATTTTACTTTATATATTAATAAATAAAAAATTATTCTTTATTGTTACACTGAATAACGAGAGCGTTCAAGTTTTCAAATAGCAATACCCTCGGGCTATAAGTTTTTGTTGATAGAAAAGTTTCTTTCTTTATTTATTGAAATTATAGGTGAGTATTTAAAGTACGTAAAATCACTCGCTGTAAGATCATCTGGAAATTAATTTTGTGCACTTTCTTGTCCATTTGAAATATTTTCCAAAAATGAACGTAACTTAAAATTATCGAGCTTACTTAACGGAATTTTACATGAAAGAAAGGCACGAATTGAATCTAAAAAGTATTCTGACCTATTTGTGTGACCTGATATACTGGCAATAAAACTTTGTGACATATTTTTTTTTCTTCAATTTGTTCTCTTTGTTGTACTCCATTTATATGTTTGTCTCTTGATACATGTTATTGTATGGTAAAACATTTTTCAGCAGCAACTTTTTCATTGCATATCTTACATAACAACGCTAATCCGCCGGTAGAAAAAATCTATAATCTATAACCTTTAATTTTAAATTCAAAAACACCAAAAATGACTTAAAAACCCTTAAAATGCCATAAAAAATTAGAAAAATTACCTTAAAATCAAAAATTGTCAAAAAATGCAAAATAAAATTTCTTATTCTTATTTAAAAATACCTAAAACATATTTGTAACAAAACGAGCATCGTACAGATAGTTTCAGAAAAAAAATGCAAAACGCATCAAAATCCCAGCTTTAGTTATAACAAATTTACATAAAGTTAAAGTATAATATATATATACAGAGCATATTTTTATTAAATTAATTTCCTCAAAATCAATAGAAGAATCCGATTTTCACATCCACTTATCATCTTTTGTTGTTTGTTTACTTTACACTAAAGATACTGATCAATATTTAAACAATAAAGATTTAAATAATGTATACAATTTATAATTTGATAGAATTGATCAATATAGAAAACCAGAACCAGAATTTTATAAGAACACCAAAATAATGTCCAACACCATAAAGCATTTGTCCCAAACATACACATTTTATCAAAGTAAATAAAATACAAAATTCCTGATAAACTTACTGCAAAAGATTCTTGACTTGGTGTCTGTGTTTCATTTTGCTCATTTGTAGATAATGCAGGTGTCTGTTGAGACTGAACAATAGAAGTTTGAGCTGAAGCTACTTGTGGTGATTGTACAACATTTACATTTGGTTGCATTACTCCAGCAATTGATTGATTGGGAACAACCTTTAATTAAAGCATAACTTAAAATTTTTTTTTTTATTTTTAATCATTTATTACTGGATAAATCTTACTTGTTGCTGCATTGATTGTTGTTTTTGTGTGGAATCCATTTGAAGCTGTTGTAGCCTCAATTGTTGTATCTGTTGTTGTCTTTGATGCAATTGTGCCAATTGAGCAGCAGACATGGACCCTGTAGTCTGTTGATGTCCTGAAATATTATTTTATCATAATTCAAATGTATATTACTTTAATTTCATAATGAAGGTAATACAGAATATATGGAGGATTTATTGATAATGGAAAGATATATGAGAGCTACACATAAATGCAACAGCATAACACTTGATGTGATTTGATAAAAAATTTAAAATAAACACTATTCAATAGCTATACTTAAATTAATTTAATTATAATAAAAATATAATACCATTAAGGGTTCAAAATAATGATATTAAATTATATTCTTTTATTATATTATTTAGAAGTTTCAACCATATACAACATTTTAAGAATTTAATTTTTGTTAACTAACTTATTACAGATAAATATACACTTTGATTAAGAAAACCTTTCATTTTATAATCAAACAGTTTGAAAAGTTAGATTATAATTTATAATACAAAATGGCTAGTACTAGGTTTGTACAAGAGATGTTATTTCAATGAAGTGTTAGCTAAATTTAATGCATATAGATTTAAGATTTTTTTCCCACATTTTTACAGATAATTCCGATAAAAATAAAACACATCTTATATAATTTACTCTAATACAATATACACTGCTTATAATGAGGGCTCGGAAGTTCTAGCAAATGCATATTATTCTTGGTTCATCCTAAAACCTCCAAAATAAGAAACAAATATGTTTCACACTATTCGGATATCATACACAAAACTTAATTTTGCTATTTTTGCATATTTACGAGTTTCATTACTATTTTGATAATTTATGGTTTATAGTGTTATTTTTGGGTATATTTTCACATAATATAGGAAATAATCACATTTTGTTGATAATAATGGTATTTACTTGGTTATATTTTTAATAATATTTGAATTCTTGGAAATAAATAGAACTCATCAAATATTATTTTGTTTTTATCGACAAATTGATAAATGAGTAGGGTTGCCAACCGTCCAATTTTCACCTGGACAGTTCAGATTTTCTGGATCCTGTCCAGTGTACAGTTATACCTTTCAACTGGACGTTATAAACTAATAAATTTCCAGGTTTTTCCTAAGTCTTTCAATGTAAATGCGATAGCGACAAGTAGGTATTAACTTTTAGTTAATATAAATGTACAAGTATATACCATCTATACATATATCAATAATAATTATCAATAATATTCAATAATAATTTATTAAAAATAGCAGAATATATTTTTGCTGTTCCGCCAACAAATGCATTTGTGAAACATACATATTTTTTTGGTAATGAAAAACTTATTGACTGATGAGAGGAATCGACTCAGTGTAGAAGTTATGACAAATTTTAACTATAGTTTGTCGTATCAAGAATTTTGTGAATTTTTGGAAACAGAAATTGTTATGTGCTAAACGTTTTCGTAAATCAAAAAACAAACCTTTATACCATAAAATCGCTGGTAGTTAAAAAACACATTATATATTATACATGTTTTTATTCGCTAAATTATATACAAATATATAAGTATATATAAAATTATTTTAGGACTAAGACTTTATATAGTTAACGCACTAAATCACCGTATTTTTGACATACACGAAAAATGTTCCGCATACTTTTGTAAAAAATCTGGTATTCCAAAACATATTCTTTTACAAGAGATTTCCAAATTAAAACCAATTAATCAGGAAATTGATACGATTGCATCTAGATTGTCGAATAATCCAGAAAGTTTGATAACGGATGTAACAACAATGCTTGTGAGTGATTGAATGGTGTAATAAACAAATTTTTAGATGGCAAAAGAATAAACTTTACACAAAAACTCTGTACTTTATACTTTAGGTATGACGTCCTCTTAAAAGCTAAAAAAGTAAAATTTTTAGTGTTATAAATTCCGAGCCCTGCTTATAATAAATTACCCAGATAACCTTGTAATGTCTTAAGATGATATTAATAACAATAACCTAATCGACTATCTTTTAAATTATTATTCAATCTGATTATGCTTATTATATGTATAACATATAATATATATTCATATACTTTTAATTATTTGTACTGGTTATAAAAGGGAGTTTTATAAATTTGGATGCTTGACACATATTCTCATTAATAAATAACTAGTTATGATGGTTTAAATATTAAAGGACCAATCTAAGTGGTAATCAATTATTTCTCTAAATTTTTGATATTATAATTTACTTAATTATTTGAAATAAAATAATCCAATGATTTTAAAGTTAAAATATTTTGATAATGATATCAAAAGAATAAATGGTATTAAAATATTACACTGTGAATAACAAATATCTAATTCATTTTACTTTGGTAAATTTTGATATTTAAAATTTCTAAACTATACAATTTGATATTGTATATCCAATCAATCCTATAACCAATCCTGGTGCAGAAATAGATAGCGACCATAATCTGGTAACGATGAAGTACAAAATAGCACCCATGAAAATTACAAAGCGACCCAAACATAACATATGGAACGTAGAAGAACTCAAAAATGAAAAAACCAGACAAGAGTTCCAAAACAAAGTTTATAACAGACTGATAGCTGCTGGTATTGATCCCTCATGGGATGAAGTAATTAGCAATATTCGACAATCTGCTGTGGAATCAATTGGATTTAGGAAATTGAATCCAAGGAAACCATGGATCACAAATGAGATAATGGATTTAATAAAATACCGCAATAAATTAAAGAAGACTGATGATGCAATGTATAGAATAGTAAAAAACCGTATCACCCAGAAGTGCAGAGATGAAAAGGAGAAATGGATGGATTTAACATGCGAAAATATTAAAATAAATACGACAGCAAATAGAATGGACAAAGCATATGGAATTATTAAAAAATTATCAAGACTACTGAAGCCAAGAAGCAAAATTGTTAAAGACAGGAATGGGAAATTGATTCTAGAAGAGGGTGAAATAACAACAAGATGTAAGGAGTACATAGAGGATCTGTATAAAGGATTGAAAGGTGAAGATGACATGAATATTGAAAATATAACTGAATCAAACAAAGAGGACGTAGGGCCAATTATAACAAAAGATGAATTTGTTAAGGCTCTAAGAGAATTAAAACAAGGAAAAGCGGCAGGAGTAGATAACATCCCAGCAGAATTATTAAAAAATGTCGGAAAGAATACCGAACATAAGCTATATGAAATGACTGAGAAAATGTATAGGGATGGCAACATTCCGAAGGACTTTGCCAAAAGCAAAATTGTACTAATCCCAAAAAAAGGAAATTCCACAGAATGCAACAATTACAGAACAATAAGTTTATTAACACATGCGTCAAAAATACTTCTTATCATAATAAAAAATAGAATTCAAATGAAGATCGAAAAAGAGCTCGATAAAGATCAATTTGGGTTCAGACAGGGAATTGGTATAAGAGAAGAAATTTTAGCTATAAGGGTACTTACGGAAAGAAGGCTAAATGTAAATAGAAATACATTTATAACTTTCATTGACTTAGAGAAAGCCTTTGACACTGTCAACTGGGCACTATTGATGAACTCTATGATGAAAACACGAATAGACTGGAGGGAGAGACGAATAATAATGTTACTATACAAAGAACAGGAGACCTTAATAGAGGTATGAGAACATAGTACTACAGCAAAAATTAAAAGAGGGGTAAGACAAGGCTGTTCCTTATCTCCCTACTTATTCAATATATTTGTGGAAGAAATCATGGACAAGTATAAAAGAAAATCTAATGGAATAAGCATAAATGGAGAAAAGATCCGCTGCATACGATTTGCTGACGATATTGCTTTAGTATCTGAATCAGAAAAAGACATGCAAAAATCTTTAACCACCCTGACAAAAATACTACAGGAATGAACTACCAAATGAAAATTAATGCGAAAAAAACAAAAACAATGGTGGTGACTAAAGCAAAAGAAATCCCAGTAGTGAAAGTGGAAGTGAATAATCACTTAATAGAACAAGTCCAACAATTTAAGTATCTAGGAAGTACGATTACAAGCGATGGTAAATGCTCAATAGAAATCAGACAAAGAATAGCAATGCAAAGAGAGCATTTACACAAAAACGGCAGTTACTTACAAATAAAAAACTAAACATAAATATGAGGAAAAACTTTGTCAAATGTTATGTGTGGAGTGTACTATTGTACGGTTGTGAAACATGGACTATTAATGGACAAGACAAAAAGAAGTTAGAAGCCATAGAAATGTGGATATGGAGAAGACTGTTAAAAATCAGCTGGACAGAAAGGAAAAGTAACGTAGATGTATTAGACCAAGTAGGAGAAAAAAGAATCTTATTAAACACCATAAAAGAAAGAAGTGGAAAAATGTTCGGTCATCTACTTAGGCATAATTTGTTTATGACAAACATATTTGAGGGACGAATAAACGGTTATAAAGGAAGAGGCAGACCGAGGAAAGCATACATAGAAGAAATGATAAAACAAGCTGGTTGTAGTCGATATACAGAAATGAAAAGATTGGCTTCTAATAGAGAAGAATGGAAAGCCAGATTTGCAACGACAAGGCAAGGCCTTTAGTAAAGAAGAGAGATCCAATTTGAATAAAATTATTATATTTAGTCAGATGGGATAAGTGAATAAATGAATCTCCAATAAATTAAGAGAAAGATTAGAATTTAATTTTAATCAACTAAAAAATAAATTACTAATTTAGTTACTAACCTTGTTCAGTAACAGTTGACTGTTGCCAAACTGTAGTTTGTGGTTGAGATACTTGTTGATTATTTACTAAAGCATTGGTTACAGATTTTACATTTGTTTGTAAGCCAGTAGTAACTGTTCCACCAGCCATTTGTTGTTGTTGTGCTAACAACTGAAAAAATATTTATTATAATTAGTTTAAAGATTTTATATAAAATAATTTATAATTTTGTTTTCGTTGCATATCTAATTTACTTGTTGTTGACGTAATTGGCTCCATTGTGCTTGCTGTGCTTGTGTCATCCCAGAAGCAGATATTAGTTGATGATTTAGAGTCCGAATCACAGTAGTTTGGCTATTAGGTGTTGATGGCCTAACAATATTTGTTCCTCCAACTATACCTGCAGCTTGTTGTTGGCGAGCCTAAAAACAAATTATTAATTTTTTTTAGAATACTATTGTTTAAAATAATAATAATATTACATTAAACTGTTGCAAGACAAGGTTCCTTTGTTTTGTCAATTTATTAATAAATGCCAACCGTTCAGCAGGATTCATGGCTTGAATTTGTTGGTGAGTTTTAGCATCCATATGTATCATTTGTTGTGGCCCATGCTAAAAACAATTATTTTTATTATATATAAACTAAATCAATAAAATGAGATGATAAAAAATAAAAGTATTAATTTACCGAAGATTGTTGGGACCATATTACTTGTCTATGATCTATTGGTTGTTGGATAGTTCTTTGAATGGTTAAAGTTTGTTGTTGAGGCCACTGAGTTTGTGTTGTAGGCTGTGTATTTGCAGTATTCATATTGACTGCTGGTTGTTGTCCAATAACTAAAGTTTGTTGCTGTGGAATTTGTTGAGGCTGCTGTTGGCTAACTTGGACACGTGGCTAAAATATTAAAATGAAATAAATGTATGTATAAGCTATCAATTAATAATAATTTGATTAAATTGAGGAAATATTTAAAAAGTTATACCATATTAGAAGATGAATGAGCCATTCGCCATTGAGTAGAAACAGTTCCGCCACCTTGTTGTACAATTCGCTGTTGAAACATTAATCTCTGTTGTTGTTGTTGAATTAAGAGTTGTTGTTGCTGATTTGATGGATTAGCTTGAGTTTGTGGAAGTTGTTGACCATTTGATACTATGCAAATCTGAGAAGACTGTGAAGATTGAACATTCTGTATTTGGGGCTGTTGTTGTTGTATGTGTAATTGGGAATTTGGAGTAACTTGTTGTGGAAATTGGATTTGCTGACCATTGCTTGTTTGAAATTGTATCTGTTGTCCTTGTTGCACTTGGTTTGGATGTGATTGGTTTTGTTGTAATTGAACATTTTGTTTTTGTAACTGGGATAGCTGACCCTGGTGTTGTTGACCTTGTTGAAGTTGAACAGTTTGTTGTTGTAACTGAGGCATTTGAACTTGTTGCTGTTGTTGACCCTGTTGAATAGGAACGGTTTGTTGTTGTATCTGAGGCAATTGACCCTGTTGGATTTGTACAGTTTGTTGCTGTAATTGTGGTACTTGGGTAGGCTGTTGGTTGGATTGAAGTTGTTGAACATTTTGTTGTTGTGGTTGACTTTGTTGAAGTTGAACATTTTGTTGTTGATTTTGGAGTTGTTGTCCGGATTGCAAATGTTGTACTTTTTGTTGCATTTGTATGTGTTGTTGGTTTTGCTGAAGAGTTTGTTGCTGCTGACCTTTTTGCATCATTTGAAGATGAGTTTGTTGACCCTGTTGTAATTGCATATGATTTTGCTGCATTTGTTGATTAGATTGAAATTGTAATTGTTGTCCATGTTGTATCTGAATTTGTTTTGATTGTTGCATTTGTTGAGTTCGTATTTGTTGTTGAAATTGATTTTGTTGTTGAGGTACATGCATTTGTTGTTGGGATAAAAGTTGATTGTTAGCATGTGTTTGCTGTTGTAGCTGCAATTGTTGAACTTGCTGTTGTGAAAGTCGCTGGAGTTGTGGAGTAGACATTAATGACATAATTTGTTTTGGTTGAGTATTATTTGATTGGACTGTAACTTGAGGTACTTGAGCAGATGATGTCTATATTAAATAATTATATTATTAAAATTAATATAATACATGTTAATTATTTGAATCAATTACTTGAATAGGCTGAGATGTTAATGGCGTAGAAGGTTGATTCCATGGTAAACGTTGTTTTAACTGTTCTAAACCTTGATTTTTAGGAACAACAGTTCCAGATTGTTCAACAGGAGCATCAAAATCAGCAAACCCAGTTATGGTAGACAAGCCGCTAGTTTGTAATTCTGAATGCACAAATATTAAAAATATTATAGTTACATTTTCTTAAATAACATATTATATAAAAAAAACATACTAAATGATTGATTTGATGGTGGTAACTTGGGTAAGACAAGAAGTCGAGGGTGATAATTAGTTTCAGAACATAATTCTTTATTTTTTAAACAATCAATAACCCAATCAGGAGTTACAATTTTGATCTTATCTGAACAATTTGATATTACAGCATCATATTTTTTCTATGAAAAAAAATTTTTTTTTATAGTTTTTAATTTAGTTAGATAAACATTTTTGCATAAAAATTTACAAAATATAGTGACATAATTTAAAAAATTTAATCTAGAAATTAATACTAAAATTAAAAGTAAAAACTATACATATTTTTTAGTACATGAAATAAATTAATACTTAATTTTTTGAATTATGCCATTATTTTTATGCTTATATAATATGATATGATTTATGATAGCTTACCCCAGATGGTTTGGTAACAATGAGATGAGTGGTTTTATTAAGGTCTAATGTTAATCTAAATATACCGCCATTATAGGTAACTAAAGCCCATAAAGTTTTACAATCATTTGCAGTTAACTTAGAAACACATACAACTATTCCACTGAATAAATTATTTTCAAATGGATCAAATGGTTTTGTTCTAAAACAAAATATTAAGGAAACATACAATAGAAACATCAATAATCTATTTATAACTTTTAATTTTAATTCAATATTTTAAGTATATAATTGTCAATATTCAAGTCCTAAATTTATTCAACTAATATATATTTTTTTTATAGAGTATTTCTATTTAATTTTTGAATAAATGGAAAATTAATTTAAAACATACTATTTATAAATATAGGTATGCATTAAAAGGATACGGTAATAGTTTATTACACAATACAGATGTGCGGATCCATTCAGGAGTTACAGTAGTAACATCATATAATTCTCTAGCAGCACTAACATCTGCTTCTATATAATTTCTTCCAACAATACAATGTGTTACTGAATCAGATAACAGACATGTTGATTCAGCATTACTGTTTTTCAGTGCTGATAATGCCTATGAATTGTTGCATAATAGAATAATTAATAGCTCAACAAAAAAAACATGTATAAAACTTACTTCATCTCCAATGGAGCCACTAGCAAAATACACTATGTTTTCAAATAATCGGTGTTTACTGTCACTATCAAGTGACATGGAAGAGCTTTGAACTTCTGTAGTTTTATTAGACGAATCCATCTCGACCAATAATTTTTTTGCAAATATTAACTGGGTGGTTTCATAGTCTGTTTACTATCTATTCTCTAAGAATACAACAAAAACATTGTAAAAGTAAAAATAAATAATTATAAAAGTAAGTAAATTACAATAAACCAGGTTTTTGATTTATAAACATTGAATATAAATAAAAATAATAAAGCAATACTTCTTTTTCACAACACAATATTATTAAACATAAAAGATTCAAAAATTATTTGACTGGACAGTAATGTTTTAACTCTTTTTCTTTAAAAAAAAAAAAATACTAACAACCATAATCAGTAGATACGTACAATGCAGCCAATACTTAAGATAATATAAAGACATTTATATTGTTCTATGATATAGAGCAGGGATTCCCAACCTTTTTTACTTAACGGCACACGATCATTTTAAAAATTTCCACAGCATACTTAAATAAATAATAATGAATATTCATAATGTCATAATTATATATAATGTATTATAATATAATTATATTAACATAACATATATAATATAAATTTAATTTGACATTTGAGACTGGTGTTTTATACATAATTCCTCTATTACAGGTGAAACAGTTGAAACGATACAAACTGTTAAAGGATAATCAATGTCACCATTCCACGTAAATCCAAAACATAAATAATTATCAACATATTTACGTTTAATTTTTAATTTAAACTTTTATCACTTATTAAAGCTGGTTGTTTAATATTAATTTCAATATTTAAATTGTTGTCATTTGCTCTAACATCACTGTCATCTGTTAATTTATGCTTTTTTAAAAATCTATCCATTTTTAAATTTAACTTATAATATTTCTTGATCAAAATACCTATACAGTGTAATGCGTAACAATTAAACGCACTCAATTTTCATTATAATAAGCACGGGCTATGTTATCATGTAGTCATTTTAGTATGTGGTAAAAGTCAACGCAACTGCTAATCTATATTATAGAGCGAGCGCCTGCGATTCACTCGCCATTTTCTTTTCAAATCGGGCCACACCGTCGTTTCGGACTCCACGCTTATCACTCAATAGTCATTATCGCGTTGACGTCGGTCCGACTGGCAAATAATGCCTAATCTATTGGTAAAGTTTCTTTTTTTTCCCCTCTCAATATTATGATATAGTACTTCGTCCACTTCGTTAAGTGTTAATTAGTTCGGGCGTTTGACATTAGATTGACGGCTAAACGTGTCGGTCGATAAGCCTGTGATACTAACAGTTGGTGTTACTCGGCGATCTAATTTACGTTCGTTGTGTTTAGTCTCAACGGAATCTGAGCAAAGGTCTGATGAAGTAAGTAGATCGGTAACGTGTTTGCGTGCGGGAAACAGACTTTTACAGCGTTCGCGGCACTAAAAATGTCAGCTTCGGCGATATACATACTAGATGTCAAGGGCAAGGTCCTGATATCCCGAAACTATCGGGGTGACATAGCACCTAATGTCATCGAGAAGTTCATGCCCTTGCTAATGGAGAAAGAAGAAGAAGGTTCACTAACACCGCTGTTGCAGACTGAGGAGTGCACTTTCTCGTACATCAAGTGCAACAACCTGTACGTTGTATCTACTACCAAAAAGAACGCCAATATCATGTTGGTATTTGTGTTCCTTCACAAAATTGTACGAGTCATGAATGAATACTTCAAGGAGATAGAAGAAGAAAGTATACGTGACAATTTTGTGGTAATATATGAGCTGTTGGACGAGCTGCTTGACTTTGGGTATCCGCAGACAACAGATAGCAAAATTCTGCAAGAATACATTACACAAGATGGTCATAAACTAGAAATACAACCAAGAATTCCTATGGCTGTGACTAATGCTGTGTCTTGGCGTTCCGAAGGGCTCAAGTATAGAAAAAATGAAGTATTCTTAGATGTTATTGAATCGGTAAATTTGTTGGCTAGTGCCAATGGAAATGTTTTAAGAAGTGAAATTGTAGGCTCGATCAAGATGAGAGTCTACTTGTCTGGAATGCCAGAATTACGATTGGGTCTCAATGATAAGGTATTGTTTGAGAGCACTGGGCGTGGTAAATCTAAATCTGTAGAACTTGAAGATGTTAAGTTTCATCAGTGTGTACGCCTATCAAGATTTGAAAATGATAGAACTATTTCTTTTATTCCACCAGATGGAGAATTTGATTTGATGACGTACAGGTAATGTTTATCTTCAAATACTTCAATTGCTCTGTTTAAACTCATTGGTATTTAATGCTTTTTTAATTTTTACAGATTAAGTACACATATCAAACCTTTGATTTGGATTGAAAGTGTCATTGAACGGCATGCTCATAGTCGTGTTGAGTACATAGTCAAAGCAAAGTCACAATTTAAGCGTCGGTCTACTGCCAATAATGTAGAAGTAGTCATCCAAGTTCCAATGGATGCTGATTCTCCTAAATTTAAAACTACTGTTGGTTCAGTTAAGTATATGCCAGAGCTAAACTCTTTAGTATGGTCCATTAAATCTTTCCCTGGAGGTAAGGAGTATTTAATGAGAGCACATTTTGGTTTGCCAAGTGTCGAAAATGAAGAAACTGAAGGACGGCCTCCCATCCATGTAAAATTTGAAATACCGTATTTTACAACATCTGGCATTCAGGTTAGGTACTTGAAAATTATTGAAAAGAGCGGTTATCAAGCATTACCTTGGGTACGATATATTACCCAAAATGGAGACTATCAGTTAAGAACCAACTAAATTCTTTTGAGTAATTTATAGTCAAATGTATTATTTATTGTCTTCTAATTTTTAATTTAAAGGCAATAAATTACATTTTTAACTAGCTTACAAAATCTTAAATTATTTTTATTTATTTATTTTTTTTGTGTTATTTGAATAAAAAAATTCATTTATCCGTCCTGTGCATTGTATATTTAATTTAGTTCAATATTTTATTATCAAAATTGAATGACAAATGACTGGTATTAATTATTTTATAAACAATATCCTATATTCTAATAATTTTGTATATATTTTATGAAACTAATCATACAATTTTCAATTATTACCAACCTTCTTTAAGTCATTTTAAATACCAATATTTTACACAATAATTTTTATCATTATTATTATTATTACTTATTGTTAAGAATATTATTATACATTCAAATTAAATTATATGATTATCATTGTGAAATTGTTTTTGTCAAGAATTTATGTTATTTTTTTGTAACTGGTGATAAAAAAAAGAGATTGCCTAAAGCTTAAATTATTATATATACTATATGCAGTGTTGCTATTATATTAGTTCTGAAGTTTATTTATTATAGTCAATTTTAATTTCCCTTGTTTTTAATTCTTTATTTCTAATCATATTATACATGACTCATTTGCATACTCATAAAATACATATAATTGTATTATTACAAATAAACAACTTTTAGAAGTTTATCTATAAAATATTGTAATTATGTTAAATTGATGTAACACTGCTTATAATATTTATATATAGTGTGTCTAGGTGATTATGAAATTATTTTGTCTAAAGTTCTGGGAAATTATTGTATTATTATTTAATATTAAATGTAACAACATTTAAAAATGTTTATAATATGTATGTTTTATTGTTAAATATACAGACTAGTTTTTTATTTGTTGGATAGTTTATTTTGTACTAACAATGCCAATTTATTTTATATATATACATTTATTTCTGTAATTATATAGTACCATTAACTAATAAAATAATATAAAATTAAAAAAAAAAATAATAATAATAATAAATAAGTAGGTTATTTATAAAAATAAATGAAAGCTTAGCCTGGAGTATTATTATATTTATATGAATTAAAAATGCATTATCAGGTAAACAATGTCAATAAAATTGCGACTGGATATAAAAAAATAAAGGAAGAAATACATTAAGAAAAATTAGTCTTTTACATATAAATAATTTATTTTAACATGAAAGACTATTTTAAAATGAGTATTAGACATAGTTAAGTTAAAAAATATAAATACTTTGGTTATTATTATTTGACAGTATTGATAAAAATATTATTTTCACATCGGTTTGTACATTTAAAATATTGTTAAAATTATTTATTTTTTATCTCATTGTATACATATAACTCTTCTAAAACAAAATTAATTTAAATTTTACTTTGGATATTAAATATTTCTATGTCCGTATTGATATTAAAATGTATATTTTGGTTATTTTCTAAAACATGTTTAGCAAAATTTAAATTAAGGGCAGTCTTTATTTTATTACAGAAATGTGTTCTTTATATCTTATTTTAAAATTTATATTTATTTTTTCTACATACAATTAATTACATTTACATTTAAGTTAATATATATCAGCATTTTCAAAATAAGTGGGATTTTTTGTGAAGTTTGATTAAATTTATTTTTAGTAGCAATTTTAATTTATCTGTAAAAAATCATTAATAATTATTTTTTTTATGGTAACAATGGTTGCAAATAAAATATGTTAATGTTCTATGTTTAAAGAATGCATGTATAAATAATTATATACAGGGTATATAGAGTATATACCAGTGGCATACTCAGGATTTCTTCAAGGGGTTGTAACATGTATGAATTTTTTTTTTTTTTTTATAAATATTTCAAGTAATTTTCACTGGGTGGCAATTTTATAAAATTGTCTACCAGTGAAACATAAAGGGAAAATCAACTCATGTTATTACGGTTGTTATGAGAATGTGTTGGTCCACTGACGTCATGTGGTTATTTTAAATATCCAATACCTCCTTAAAATAATATTTTTATATAATATTTTATATATACCTTTATTAAATTATAAATTAATGGATAAAAAAAATTAACTAAGTTAAACATTGTCAAGTTTATAGATAGAAAATGGACAAATTTATACTTAATGGCAACAAAAATGAGGATCTAGGAAAACAAAAAAATGCTCCAAACACTGCTTTACAAAACCGTGAAACAAATAGTGAAGTTCTTCACAGAATTCTCGGTGATGCTGATGACCCTGTAAATGAAATACCCGTTTCAAGATTAGGTAAAAAAGATAGAATTGACAAAGAGCCCTACCAACCAAAATTTTATTTCCCTAGAACAATAATAGGCTCAAAATATAGTAGTTTCCAAATCGAATGGTATAATAAGTATTCGTGGTTAGAATATAGTTCTAAATAATAAAAAATAAGTTCATAACTCGGCATTTTGTTTTGACTGTCGTATGTTTTGTTTAAACAACCAAGCCACAACAGGTTATATTGATTTTGCTTTTATAAAAATAGATTTAAAAATTGGCATAGAGAAAACGAATGTTTCCATAACCATGAAAAATTTAAAAGTTATCAACATAGTGTTTCTTCTTGGAATAGTTATACAAAAAACAAACAATTGATATTTTGTTAGACGAGCGAAATATAGTGTATATTTAAAAACAAAATCAAGTTAAAATAAAAAAAAATCGTCAAATAATGGAAAGGTTAATTGATATTATTATTTGTTTATTAAAAGGAGGTAGACCATTTGGAGGCGATGACGAGAGTTAAACCAACATTTTCCAAGGACTATTTTTAGATTTAGTAGATTTATTGTCGAAATATGACCTCATTTTAAAAGATCACCTTACAAATGGAACCCATAATGCTTTGTACACTAGTGGAAAAATCCTAAACGAAATTATTATTAGCATAAGTAACATCATATTACGAAAAATATCACATTTCGTTCAGAATAAACTTATTTCAATAATGGCTGACGAAACAAGTGATTTTGGACACCATCAACAAATGGCAATTGTTTTGAGATTTTTTGATAAAAAACTTAAAACTCCAGTAGAACATTAAGTTGCAATTCGCAGACTTACGTCTGTAGACACCCAAGCTATTTTTAATGAGTTAAAAATTGTTCTCTCCATATTGAAAGTAGATTGGAAGAATGTATTATCAATTTGCTTTGATGGTGTGGCATCCATGTCAGGAAGTGTTTCTGGAGTTCAGTCGAGGTGTAAAAAATTAAACAGTAATATTTTATATATCGCGTGGAAGCTGTTTATATGATAAAAGTTAATTATTCAGTCATTCTTAAAGCTCTTACTGAAATTATTGAAATAATTAAATAAAGTTATGTTAAAAAGAAAGTAATTGGGTTATTGCATCAAATAAAATCTTTTAATTTAATATTTGGGTTAACAATGATGAACCCGATACTTCAATTAATAGTTAAAGTAATTAAATTTCCATATACCTCATTTGCTGTACTATAAATGATTCTTTCCACAATGAAGATAACATTTTTTCTGTGATAGATAATAGATATTATAAGGTCTATTATTATATTATTATTATACACACTAAGTATTTTTTAGATAAAAATATTCCATAGGTAGCGAAATAACAAGAAACGTTTTTTTAACGATTGGCCTACTGATAGGAAAAAAATTGGCTTCTTCAATTATTTACACACCCTTAAAAAACTGAAATGGTACCCCTGTTGTATATTGGGCATTTAAAATTAGCCGTTGAAATAATTATTGGAAATGGAAATTTTCAATTATTTTCTTATTCCCCAAATATGATGAACCAATTAAAAACCTCTCATACTACCAAATTAGTCATTTAAAATTATTTTTAAATCTGAAAAACTTATATACTATGCCTATTATTAATTAAAAGCCTATACTAACTCTCAATTTGGTTTTCGCAACTTCCATTCAACTATTCACCAAATCAACAGATTAATCAATACTGTCACCTTGAGGGTTACAAATTGAGTGTTCCCCTTGATAAAGCCCCGGAAAAGGCCGAACTTTCACAACCTGTACAATATGTTATTAATACCCATTTGGTGTTACGGCATTCAAATATGGGGAACAAACGAGTCACCAAACTTAAAAAAAATTCAAGTGTTCCAGTCAAACTTACTTCGCCTAATAACATGAGTCTTATTATGTCTCAAATCACATTTTACATTCCCATATTCATATTAACACCATATTCATATTAACACCATATTCATAACTGCATTCTTCTTTTACAACCGATTCCGATTCCGTCTAATTAAACATTCAAACTCTCTTATCAGAGAACTCAATTAGAATTTTATTTCGGGAAATACTTCTAGACGGTTAGTTCACCAGAAAACTCCTATATCAAAATTAACTCTTAATATAAATTAATTAAGTTAAAAGTGTCACAACTGGGTGACTATTTTATCGGTTAATTCATGCATATAAAAAATTCTTTCTGTCTATACCAGCGATCCCCACCAGGATTTTAGAAAGGGCTAAACGTAATTTTTGAAAATTACTTGCGGGCCGTATACATTTTTAATGACAATAAATAAAAATATAAAAATTACATTTATGTATATGTATTTTGTTAGGGAAGGATATTGTAAGAAAAAATTAATTAATGACATAAACGTTTTTCTTGGACATATAATTATACAATTATCTAATTATATTTCAAATTTCAATTCATAGTTTATTTTATACAAAATACAAATTATTTATGTTATTAGATTGATATGGATATTTTTTGATTAATTTATTTGATTTAATGTTGTTTTGATGATGATGGACAGTACCTCTCTGTTTCTTTTTTAATCTTGTTTATGTCCATGGGTGTATTTGATATTGATCTGTCTTGAAATATTCTGTTTATCTTCGATTTTACGTTTTGTCATGATAGAGAATTAAAATGTACGTGATAAAATATAAACGAACAATAAGCTAAAACGAATAAACTGTTACGCGGTGGAAATTAATAAACCCATAATTGTAGGTACCTACCTACTTATCTGCAGATAAGACATGTCCAACTGGTTATTCAATACAAGTTTATAATAGAAAGATAAAATAAATAAAAATAATAAGATAAAAAGCAATGTTCATTTTATTCACTGTTGGATTTTAGAATGTACAATTTAATTTTAGTGCGGCCGCACTAAATTTGTTAAAAGGCCGCATACGGCCCGTGGGCCGTGTAGTGGGGACCGCTGGTCTATACGCTTATTGTAAAAATAAATACAGATTCAATATTTCTAATAATAAAAAAAAACTAATAACATTACTTTGATATTATTTTTGTTTGCCATCTGGATCAGGTTAAATTATTTAATGATTATAAAAAAAATTCTGATTCTTACATTATACTTGGGTACAATAATTTTTTGTAGTTAATTAAAAAATATTTTTTTTTTTTTTAGTGCTTGCATTTCTTTCATTTTCAAACTCGTTTGTCATAGTTATACAAATAGCATTCTACTTCCGAAAAATCAATTTTAAATCCATGTACTCGTAATCTTTTCTGAGACCCAGACTGAGAAGATTTGATGTAGTTGGTAACAAAGTTTTTTTTTTTTCACTAAGCATTGTCTATAGCAGTGATTCTTATCCTTTTCTCATTCATGAAACCTTTAGCCATTAAAATCAAACACCGCGTCACCCTAACATCAAAATAATAAATAATCTTAACTCTGTATTTTAGAATAGTTCTTGAAATAACAAAATAACAAAAAAAAAAAAAAACAAATAAAAAAAATACGGTGCACAGAAAAATAGTAAGTACACTTACAATTTATTGAGTTGCAGGGTTCAATAAACAATGACATTTTAAAGTTTAAATTTGTAAATTATTAAAAAAAAGAGAGAGAGAAAAAATATTAATGATTTGTATAAAAATTGATGAGAAATTGGGCCCTGGTAGTTTTTACAAAGTTGAGGAAGTCGAGGCCTGATGGTGAAAGCACTGAGTCTCATATTGTCTTTTAGAGTTGTAGAACTATAATATACTATAATAATACTACATATCGAGCGACTGCAGAATAACTGACTTATAACCCCGGTTAAGTCGATAAAATAATCGACAATGCAGCGATTTTGCGTTAATGATAATACTGCACGTGTTTATCGGATCTAAATAATAAATATAAATAATATAAAGATACAAACTTAAAGGTATACTATTTACATGACAGTTGTATTAATAATTTGATTTTATTCAATTATTTTCTTATTTTTTTTTCTTTTCCCTTGGAAATTTCGTGTCTCCCCGGTTAAGAACCACTAGTCTATAGCGTTGTTAGTCTTGTTTTTAGTCTCCAATTTGAATGACTTGGGGCCTTGGTTTCACTAGATCTGTCTTGACGTTGCTCTTATTATTTCCTTCTAATTGTTTCCCCAAAAGAAATTCTTTTTTATAATAAATTTAATTATAAAATGATGGATTAGAAGTTAGTAACAAACGAATAAGTACTTTTTTTTCATTCCATGAAATTTTTTCGATTATTTCACCGTTGTGTCATATCAAGCATGCGATTTAATCTTTTTTTTTTTAAAAATAATATTCCCACGAATATATAATCTAAATGTTGAATTACTGTTATAGTCAATGTTTAACTTGAAGGGAATCAATATCTTAACTAATTGTATGGATAAACTAGAAAACATCTATTTCTTTTATAAAGAGAATACATAGGACAGGTTATTTAAACTTACTTTTTTTTATAAAATTGCTCAATATAAAATTGTAACATAAAAAAGAAACACATTAACTACCTATACAACACATCTCTTCACTCCTTTTCATACAATGTGTAGGTTCCCCAGTTATACATAGCTTATAATCTAGCCAATAACGTAAAGTCATGGATTCTTAATGTAAGAACAGATGCAAATGAAGTATTGACATGACCTCAGGTTGCTTGGAAATTCTCCTCGGTGAGGTGGCTGGTTAAGATTGAATTATTGTGTTGTGTAGTGGAAAAAGTATACAGTTGACCAAAGAAAAACAATAACAATATGCTGAGGCAAATAAGTATATTGTTCCACAAACAAGAATGAAGAAAATGGTATATATAAAATAAACGGTCCTCTGGTGACAGTCGTAACATAAGAAAAAAAAATAACGACAATCGTTCTTCTACCATGGTCGCGAGAACAAAGTTGGTGGCTTGAGGCGACCGGTCGGTACGTTGCCACCAGTTCCGATAACTTTTCCCATCTCTGCTCGGTTTTCCGAGGTAGGTGGATAGTATCGGAAACGGTGTTGTGTTGCCCGGGTTGTGGCTGGGTAGAGAGCGGGCGCGGCTCTGCAATAGTGGTGTACTTATTGTACCTGCACCACAGCGGGACCGCGTCAGTATACTGTCCAAAAATGAAAGTAAAAAAATAAGGGCGTATGTAATTTGCGCCAAAAAAACAACTCCTCCAAAAAAATATATATGTAATTTGCGCCACATCTAAAAATTAATTTTGGTAATTTGCGCCACTTTTAAAGTAGTAATTTGCGCTACACAAAACTAAATAAAAGGGCATTAAGTAATCTGCGTCATCGTGTACGAAAATTAATCGTGGTGATTAAGAATAAATTGTCAATAAGTTTTATCTGTATAGTTTTTATTTTTTATTTTGGTTTATAAAAAAATTTTCCAAGAAAGTCGATCTTCAAAGGTGATGTATATTTTTTTTGAAGCCTTCATTACACCAAGTCTCATGGGAAAGATTGTATTTGAAACCAATCGATATGCACAACAACAACCAGTTTTCTCAGAGCATTCCAGGTTAGCTAAGTGTAAAGATACATCGATTGATGACATGTTTATATTTTTAGCAATAAATATAAGCAATAGCTTATAAAACAGTGACAGGAAAACATATTTCTTTGACTGACTTTCAATTAAAATTAATTAATGAACTAATATTGAAATATCGATGTAAAGGTGGTATAGCAACAAATCGAAGAAAAACACCGATGGACAATACAGAAAAGCGGTTACAACCGGACGTTAGGCACTTTCCAGAGTTGGTGCCACAAATACCATAAAAAAAAAAAACAAGGAAGACGATTTTGTTATGTTTGCAGCCATAAAATGGAAAACAAAAAAAGAAAAGATTCCATGTACTGCTGTATTGAATGTGATGTCGGTTTATGTGTTACCCCTTGTTTTAAAATTTACCATACACAAAGAGAATTTTGGAAAAAATAAAAACAAATTTATTATAAAAATTAGTAGTGTTATTATGTTTACTCATTACAATTATTATAATTTATCTTATGTTTAATTTTATGTATGTATTATTTTTATTTGATTGCAAGTATGATTGTATTGTTATTATTATCTTATTTTAAATACTTAGGTATTTTATTGTTTCATTTTATTTTATTTATTAAGTTGGATGTGTTTTGTTTTTTTATTTTATTAATAATTTGATGACTACATCATTTTGTTGTTACTATTATCTTATTTAAATACTTATGTATTATGTTATTTTTTTTAATGAATTAAGTTTTGTTTTTATTTTTTTATCTTACAACCTAATCTGATTACTGAAAGTTAAATAATTGCTTTTTTATTATTATCTAATTTTAAATACTTATATATTTTATTTTATTTTATTTTATTCATGCAGTTGCTTATGTTTTGTTTTTTATTTTATTAATGATTTAATAACTAAAAGTTAATTCATTTTTTTTTTATTGTTATCTTATGCATTTCATTTATTATTTGGTCGCATTAAATTGAGTAAAAAATCTGTCGAAAGATTGAGTTTTTTTTAAAAATTAAGTTATATGCTAAGCTTTTGGTAAAGTAGTGGTAGCACTTAACCATTTTTTACTTGTTTCATTCTTATGTTTTGAATACTTACATGAGCACCCAATGGAGTGGGGCAAAAGAAGGCACTTGCTCCCCTGGAAAATGATATGAAGTTATAATTTAATAAATACTATCAACATGAAAATATCGTTAACCCTTATTTAGCTTATATTTGAGAATATTTTTAATTTGCCCCACATTTGCCTATGAGTGATCATGAGTATTCAGATAAAAATTTGTATCTTTACATTAATCTGTGTACAAGTAAAAAAAAAAAAATTGGAAAAAAGCAACATAAACCATTTTAGAAATAAGAACATAAACTGTATTATTATAAGATGAGCGTTAGCGCACCGCAAAGTTTGGAAACCCATGGCTGGCTTATATGGTTGAGCTTTGTAAGTTTTGGTCCAAAAAATTGTTTTTTTTTCTTATTTTCAACATTTCCAAATCTTTTACTTTAATGCGATACCATTTTTTTATTTTTTTTTTCAATAATCTTCAGCATAGGGCAAACACATAATTTTAGTACATAGCAGTGAAAGGGTTAATATAATATAATTTTTAATAATAATAATATTTTTCAATTTTAAAAATTGGTTTTTATTTATTTTTATGCCTAATACTCTAAAGGCGGGTTTCCTCGACTCGTGGCTCGGCGAACTTCGCCCAGCGTGATTGTTGTACTGAGCCTACATATATGCTCGGCATATCACGAGTCTATAATATACTACATCATTCCCACGGCGCGTGACTTGGCGAGCTACGCGCTGTGGGGATCCGTATTAAGAGTCTCTAGACCAGCGGTTCTCACCATGCTGCAGAATTTTAGAAAGGGCCAAATGTAATTTTTGAAAATTATTTGCAGGCCGCATATATTTTTAATAATAATAACCATAACATTGATTGTTTTTTCAGAAAAAATTCCTTTTTTTAATTCAAACAGTTTGTCTTCTCTTATTTTAGATGGGTGGGGATAATTTTTAGAAAATTAAATTTGCTGAGTTGTGTAATGACGATTAATATTATAACGTTTTGAAATATTTTTGGTTTTATGACAAATTAAACATAAAGCATCGTGTTTCTTACCAGAAATATAGAAAAACTCAATCTCCCAACTGTCTTGAAATATTTTGTGTTCATCTTTAATTTTACGTATCACAATTATAGAGAATTAAAATGTTTATGATAAAATACAAACGGACAATAAGCGATAATGGATACACTTATCATACAAGACTACGTGGTGGAAATTAATAAATTCATAATCGTGGGTACCTGTTTATCTGGCCAACTGGTAATTCAATATAAGTTTAAAATAGAAAGATAAAATAAATAAAAACAATAAGATAAAAAAGCAACGTTCATTTTATACTCTGTTTATAGAATTTTGGATTTTAGAGTACAATTTAATTTTAGTGCAGGCCGCACTAAATTTGTTAAAGGGCCACGTAGGGGGGGATCGCTGCTGTAGACTATAAATAGCTCTCATAACATATTATTCCTAATTAAACGATAAACGTGTATATAAGTTATCGTAACGATATGTACCACATATATAGTATATATAGAATGTATATATAATAAATTGCCGCAGTTTGTATAATGTATCTTATAGGTTTTGTCGCAGATTGTATAATTAAAAATTTTTTTTTGCCGCAGTTTACATATCGACTTTTTGAAAAAGATTAATTTTGCTGCAGTTTACCATCTCCCATTCTTCCATTGGCCAATCAAGTTCACTTTAATAGAAAATTGTTTATAGCCTTTTGTAATTCTTTCATTGCTTTTGGTAATGGTGGCACCATTTTTCTACGGGCGTTAGACATATTTCGTCGAACTAATGATATATCATCGGTAGTAATGGTTTGTAAATTAGATAAATTATCAGAAATTTCTGTTCGTAATATCTTACTTGGTTTAGTTTACAGATTTTCCACAGCTTTTCTCTTACAGCCATTTGAATATATTTTTCTGTGTATACTTGGTTGATCATGCCCGTTATGTTCATTAACAATTTTAACTATTTGTACAATATTTTCTGAATATGTGTACACTTTTGCGATGCAAGTTCTGAGCAGTACAAAGCCATCGCATTGAACAATTTTTAGATTCATGAACTTTTCGATAGGTAACATTTTTAAATAATAATAAGTCTTTGTCTCTAGTACTTTTTTTTTAATAATTTCACCGATATTGTATCCATTACTTATACTTTTATATAATTTTGAAATATGAAATATGAAATATGAACGCACACACGATTAATATCGGACTAATTAAAATAAATATATATTTACAAATAGTTACAAATTCGTTGTCGTAATAAAAATTAATAAGGTAATTCATCATCGTCGTTTTCGTCTTCATCAGTCGAACTGTCATTAGGATTTATTGTAAGTATGATGGGCTCTAATATTTCATCCCTTAACCCTTCCTTTATGAAATCTGCATCTTGGAGTTTATTGCAATGTTCACCACACTTTGTCCAAACCTTTTTAGTTATCTCATCTAAGACATTATTTACCAACACTTCAACATCTGTCATTTTGAAAGTACTGTTTTTTTTTTTGCGACTTCACCTTTGACTTGCGCCCAAATCAGCTCAATTGGGTTGTACTGACAGTGGTAAGGTAGGAGTCTTGTCACTTCATGACCCATTTGTAATGCGACTGCATCAAGCTTATATTTTTTTTTCTCGAGGTATGGCCATTTTAACTTTTTCACGTAATTCACACAATGTTTCTACCGGTGAATATGAAATGCATTTTTTTTTCAAGCCATTTTTGAATATCTGCCTTTCGCGCGTTTGCTCTAGGATACTCTTCGGCTAGCACAGAATGGTAGGAAGCATTGTCCATTACCACAACAGACGGTTCTTCTAAATTGGCCAACATTTCAACAAACCATTTTTCAAAAATGTCCGCGTTCATTTATGAATGGTAGTCTTTCGTACTACCCGATTTACATCGAAAGACCAATTTCGAATTGTTCACAAATCCAAATAAAGATGAACCAGCGTGGCATACAATGAGTCGAGCACCTTTTCCAATTGGTACTTTGAGTCCTTCGGTATTTTCTGGATTTTGCCATATGTAACCTTGCGTATGGTTTTGGTTTACACATGTTTCGTTCATGTAAACTACCGACCTTGTGTCATTATTCTGCCTCAATTCGTACATTTTACTTAAAAATTTTACCCGGCAAGCAACAATATCATTTCTCTCCATCAGAAATTTACGCCCATCATTACATTTCTTGTACTTGAAGTTCAAATTGTGTAAAATACGTTTAACTGACTTTTTTGAGCCAGGGTAATTAATTTTTTCTTTCATTGCCACTAATATTTTTGCGGTCGTCGGAAATTCACCTTTATCATAAAAACTATGTATAGTTCTTCTGACAACTTTGATGTCAAAATCGTCAAGAGAACTCATTACTTTTACACGTTTTTAACTTTTCCTAGGTGATTTGAAAGCAATTTTGTTAGAAAGTCCGACTTATAGTAGAACACAACAATTAATATATCCGGCACGCATTGGTATTATCGCATTTCCATTGTGTTATCGGTAAATGTATCTGCTGGTAAATTCCAATAATTAAAGCTGAAAGTGTGACGCAGATTACATGTTCCATTTCGTTTTCTGTCGTGGTGAAAATTACCAAAATGAATTATTAGATGTGGCGCAAAATACATATTTAATTTTTATATTTTGGCGCAAATTACATACGTGCTTAAATGTACCTATTGGTGGCGCAAATTACAAGTAATAAAATTAGCGCGAAATACTATCTCCCAAAAATAAGTTTAATAATCCTCAACTATGGGATCTTTTAAATTAAGATGTATAGTTTTAGATAAAAATAAAAATAAGTTGTTCGTTGTTATGTATATTTTTATTTTATTTTGAAAATAGTACTTAAGTAACTTAAGAAATTATGATATAATTTGTTATGATTCATTGATATAATTTAATGATTTTTATTATGTTTCTTAAGGGACTATCATGTGGCATAGATTTACTTAGCTAGTTTTTATTAAAGTAATACTTACTCTACGTCATGTGGGGATACACCATCATGGTTGTGTGAGTTATATTAAAATGCTAAGCATGCTAGTATTGTCTAGTATTGGCTATAGAGCATCAACAACGCATTTATTAATTCACCAGTTGACGGCGTCTCTATAATTTTTACTTTTATTGTACCAAATTAGGTATATTACATAATTTGTATTACTATAGCTGTACTATAAATTATAATACATAATGCATTTACATATTACTAAATATACAAATAAATAGTTTATTCATAGAAATGAACATAAATGCTTAGCCTGGAGTAGGTATTGTAATATTTGTAATTTACGACCGATTTTTAATTAAAAATTCATCATCTAGTATATATAAAATCGTGACTTTTTCTTTTATTACATTATTATTTAAATGCTACTAGTTGTTGTCATAGGCAAAGCTACGGTTTGGGGTGGCCATGGCCAAGTTTAAAATTACTCGACTGAAATCTGCACAAAAATAACATTTTACTTATGTTATATTAACATTTGTAATTTTACGTTTGTAGTGTTGAGCATACAAATCAAAGTGTGAGAATGTTTGTTTAGCATTATAACGATTGCGTTATAACAATGATTTTTACGATGAAGCCAATTGTTATTATTTGATTAAAATTAAAATTGAAAATCAAAATTATTTTTATTTACGAAAATATGACGGGACGCGTGAATATAATCGTTGACACCCTTAACTCTCCATCGCGTGTTATGTTATTGTACGTCCCATTTAGCTGTCCATGAACGAATTTGCTTCCGGGGACAAAACCATCATATAAGATATCGGTCAAGAAATAATTTTCTCCGGAGCTCGAGTAAAAATACCGAGCTTCCTTTCATTTATTTTTTCCTTGTTGTCCAAATAACACGGAGGAGTTTAAATCACACATCAGTCATACTCATGTAATTTAAAATAAAAAAAGTAATATAAGTCTATTTAATACAAAAAATTTGGTGTCTCAATCATTAAAATAGTTATTGCTCTATTAGTTTACAATTATTAGTTAAGTACGTAACAATAGACAAAGTCCTGTTGAAGAAATCGAAAATAAAATCTAATTCACAATTGTTATACATTTAAACATTATCTGAAGTTCATTTCTCACATCAATAATTATGTGACTAATTTTTAATTGTTTTATTATGTTTATAATATTAACAATTTTATTATAGTTGTATTTTAATTTATATTATTTATTTTATTACAATGTAAGTATTCTCTTAGTATTCTGCTTCTACAATGTATTGTTATTTGTTAGTCTTGTATTAAAGTTATTTAATTGCAACGTTGCAATGAAAATTACTCGAAATAAAATTTAAAAATTATTTTATATTATTTAATTTTTTTTTAAATAAATACCTCACAATTTTCTTATGAACATATTACGAATGCATTTTTAAATTTATAGCACCTCTTCTGTTTATATTTTATTTGAGTTTATCATTTTTTACAGAGTTGAATATCCTCGGAATGTTTTTTTTTTGTATGATAATCGTTTAACTATTTCTCAATTTAGTTTGCTTTTAATGGCGCAACAAGACCATTAGACTGTGATGTAATTTGAATAGTTTGCGTGGTGTTGTAACTGAAAGTATTACACTATACATACTTGCACTTTATTCAACCATTGTAATGTTCGAATAACACCGAAAAGCTGATCAAATACTAGCTGCAAGTGCACGATTCATCGAACAACGTTTCTTCTTAAATCCAACTATACGGTGATAACATTGTATGATCGAATGCATTTGATTCAGTTGAAATGAGTAAAGCTGAGTTTGGAGGAGTTAAATAGTTTAGTTAAGTTCGCATCTGTGCAATACCGTGTAGTGTTGCACAAGACGTGACTAAACATTAGAGCGGGAGTGCTATCATTATCCAATTCAGCTTCAGTACGTACCTTGATGGACGTGGAAGAGGATAGCTAATAATTTAATAAAAGTTTATATCTTGTGGAGCTAAAATGGATTGTAGAGTACTATATATTGTATATTTTATGTAGCTTCGTAAGTTATATGTATTGTATGTACAGCTATAGTCTGTGAAGTGTACACGCACAGTTATTATAGCGTCTAATAACATAATTAGTGTTAAATTGTTATTATTATCATAATAATCATAGCCGAAACTAAACATTTCAAATATAGGATTAAGCTTCAAGATGAATTGATGTATGGATTATAATTATAATGGAGTATACCAATGTGGTAACCACTTTCTCAAATTTACTGTGGTTCGAGAATATTTTTTTTATTATTTACAAACAGTAGCGCACAGAAGTATTTTGAGAGCACATGCAACTAAAAAAAAGTTAGGTAAACACCCACCCACCAATTTTTTTTTTAAAAAAAAAAATGTTCGTTTAAATTGTTGTCTGTAACTGTAATTAACTCTTAAAATAACTATAAATTTAAGAAATTAAGATTTATTATAATTAATTAAAATTAAGATGTCTACACCCAGTGCCGTATATTTATAATGTATGTGTTATAATAATAATGTTTGGGGTCCAACTTGTCCAATTATATACCCACCAACCCATCCATACACCTATCTCCGATGAGAGCTCATGCAATTGCACCCCTTGGTAACCTGTTTGGGCGCCACTGTTTGTAAATATAAAATAAATTAAAATATTTACATTATCATCCGAAATGTGAATTTTAACTCTGTTATATATTATAGATATACAAGTTTAATACGTAATAAAAAAATAAATAGTAAAAATATAACTGCGATGTTTGACTTTTAATATTTTTCCAAATGCTGTAATTGTAAATATAATAATTGTAAAAGTGTTTTAAACAAAATTATAACATAATTTTCCTGATTATAATAATTAGGAACAAATAAATGATTTATAATAAAGTTGCTTATTAATTATTTAATTAATTATTATTATTATTAATATTTAAAAATATTGGAGACTACCCTAATATGTCAATTCAATTTAGCTATTAAATATTTAATTTACTTTCAGAAATAAACATTAAATCTATCAAAATCTAAATCTAATAAAATATTGTAAGTTCGTGATTTAAAGTCAATACAGTTAACTATACTTATATTTTCATCACTGGCATATGCACGTAAATGTCATGACTAACTATTGAAGTGGTAACAATTAATGTGATAATGATTTATAATATACTATGATATTAAATATATATTATAAAAAAAATATTAGGTATCAGTCGGTATAGATTCCGGAAATTAATTTACTGATGCGTAAGATAAATAAAAAATGTACGTTTTAAACGCGTCCTACTAATATTATTTGTTCGATCTATTTACACTATTAGGCCGAACTAATTAATTCACCCCGAATGTGAACTTTGAGTTATATTTTAACTTGCACCTTAGTTTTGTCTGGATTAAAAAATATATATGTAATTTAATAAAACGTGGTTTTTAATTAGAAAAATGTGGATTTACAATAATAATAAAAAATAATCCAAATCCATAACCCGATGGTATTATATATGCAAATTACGAAACACGTCATTAAAGTAAAAAAAAAATCGTCATTATTTCATGAACAATATTACATTTGTGTTTGGTCTGATGGAGGAATATGATGATATAATATGTATTATGCATTTTATGTAGTATGGTGTTGAAATTGTATTATTTATCCATTTTTAATTATATTTAGGTTTGGATCATTCGAAGCAAAACATTTTTAAATCACAAATTAAATGTATATTTACAAGCATACAGTGATTATATCATATTTATACATTATACTTGGTGGGCAATAAGTATAGACGTATTTTGTTAGTTTTCTTAAAAACTGTAACATTTTTAGACTTTTCATAAAAAAAATAGTTTCATTTTCTGTAATGAAAAAACAATGTATTTTTTTTTTAGTTTAACACACGACCGCATTTAATGGCCGTCATTTTTTGTAGATAACCATCATCGCTTTGGTCTTTGGTTGTATTGGAACAATATTTATTCTTCAATTAATACAGATTCTTTTTTTTTGTCGGTTGATTCACAGACGACTGGAACACGCAGATTTTTAGGATAATTCATTGCTAAATTTTCGGGTGGTTATCTACTTACCTAATCAAAATTAGTATTACGAGCTGCAGAGCTAAACCAATTGTAGCATGGCTGAAGATAACTTTAGCTGGTCAAAACGTCACAATATCATTGCTTATATTGTAAGGTTTATTAAAAAAAAAAAAAAAAAAAAAAACCAAACAAGATATTAAAACAATAAATATTCATGAGTTGCGATTCAATATGATTAATACAGTAGGCATACCATCTACCATAATTAATTTAACGAAAAAATGCATGTTCCCGTTACACGTTTAATATTACATGTTTACTCGGAGAATATTAATTTTCAATACATTTAAATTAAAATAAAATAGAGTTATTCCCCAAATGATTAACAAACTTTATTGTTAATAATCCACTATTCCGAAAACTTTTCTTATTCCAGTACAACTCTAGTTTTCGTTGTTAACAGTGTTTACACGTAGCCATGGCTCACGCGTGAGTTAGACTTACATATAGTGTAGTGCAAAATAGTTATGAAGTATTTTGATTTGGGTAAATAACTTCGTGATGATATTGTATGTATTTGTTATCCTGTTCAGTAAAATATTTATTCATCCTATAATTTATATCACGTCTCAATTTAACGATACCTACTTAATTCTTCGAAAATAGGGAGCTTTGTGGTATGTATTGTGATTAGAATCCTTAAAGTTATAATTTAATTTTGTTTATTGTCAAAGTACTTATATAGTTTAAACGATAATTTAAACTCGTACTATTATATATTCACCTTTCATATTTTAATACAGTGCATTTCAAATCTTGTTTTTTAGGTTAAGTTTTGATAAAATGTACTTTAAAAAATTGAAATAATAATAATAGTTAATTATAAAATATTAAATTAAAAAATAAAGTAAAATATTTAAATTAAAATAAACACCTATTATTATAAATAATAATAAAAATATAAATAAATATTTTAATAAATAATATTAATACTCAAATCATGTTAGTAATACATTGAAAATGAATATCAGTAAAGATTGAAATGTTGAAATGTTGAATTGTAATTGTGTTTTATTGAAACATTCTTACTTCAATTAATCAAATTACTGTCGATATCAGCGGCGGATAGGCCCACCGGAATACCAAAATTTTTCCGGTGTACCCCCTCCAATATACAGTGGTGTTAATTTTTTCAATATGGAACCCATGGGACTTATTTAGTTTTAGCCATACACCCGAGATAAGTGTGCTAGATGAACTAATTTTATAGATGCATTGATTAGGTGGGTTTATTATGAAGTACTTATGAAAAGTACGAGTATCAGGCCAAATTCCAATGTTATTAAAGTATTCCACATAATTTTTTTACCAACAGTTTCAGAACAATCAACTTCAGAAGAAGAAAAATCCAATTTATCTTTTTTTATCATTAACATTAAATTTTTTTTTGTAAATTATTAATTTAAATAAGTATCATTTTTAGCATAATAAAAACAAAATTAACAGAAGAAGTAATTGGTGTCATTGTAGAAGATGAACGTTCAATAGTTGTATTTAAATGTAGATGATAGAAAAATAAATATAAAATAATTCAAAATAAATACTTAGTTTATTTTAATGTAACGAAGAATAGAATAAATGAACTTAAAAAACTACATCATGTATATACTTAAAAATTTATTTTTAATCATATGCCAAGAATTCAGGCTTAAACAAACAAAATAAAAAGCCACAGGGGGCAACTTTTTACAACCATACACATTAGAAATTTGAAACCAACAATAAATTGGTTTTTTAAAAATGTGTTAAGCTCATTTTTTTAAAATCTTGTGATCTATGGCTAAAAATTCATATTTACTGCCTTTATTTCTAATAATAAAAATATTTATATATATAAATATATATATGTAAAAATATTGCAAATTTCATAATAGTCCTAATGCAATAAATAGATGTTATCTTATAAGGTTATATGTATGAATAAAATATAATAAAATAACTAAAGATTATAACATAAGCAGGGCCGTGGAGAGCGAGCAAGGGCCCCAGGGAAAAATTAATCCAGGCGCTTCTCGCATGAGGTATTAAACTTGCCACTGACATCCAGTGACATCTTTTAAAATGTGTATACTAAAGATAAGGGTGGATAGGTAGTTTTTTTGTTACGGGGAAATATTTTAATGAAAACATTTGTTAATGATTAGAAATATTCTTATAAAAATTTAAGTATTTTATAAAGTAAAATAACAACAATATATAAAAATTAATTGAAAAAAGATTTGAAAAACTGATAAATTTGACGTTTATTTAGTTTTTATTAAATTTTCAACAAGTACCATTTAAAAAAAATCACTATAACACAATGCATTTAAATGAACCGACATTATTTTATCTTCGGTATCTTCAGTATTCTTCTATACAGCCATAACTCAAATGTTTTTATCTTTTTTGTAATGCCATCGTTCAGTGTCCAGGATTCCATATCGTAGAGCAGCACAGAGAATACATAGCATCTTATGTGTCTCATTTTTTTTTTTTTTTTAAGAGATAATTTAAGACTTCTGAAGATTTATTTTATTAAATGTTTTCTTAGCTTTACCTATATCAGTGATGTCCAACTTTTTTTCCTCAGCGTGCTACTTGGCTTAAAAATTATCTTGGAGTGGGACACCAATTATAAATGTACGAATGATATCAACATAAATTTAATAATGTTATTTCATTGCACACAGTAGGTTTAGAATATACGTATTGTATTTTGGTACATATTGAATTTGCTTTTAAATTTATTGACTGATGAAAAGATTACAGATTGAGGTACATGCTGTAGGAACCATTGATTTGATTTGAAAAGTACTCGAAAATAAAATTTATAAATTTAAAAAAAATCTTATTTTATAATAATTTTATTTTTTTTTACACATTGTTTTCTCTTAAAAAAATTGTAACAGAACACATTGAATACCTTCGCGGGCCGCGGGTTAGGCGCCACTGATCTATACAGCAATTAATTTCTTGAGTGTTGTCCCAATTTTCATTTATCATGGTGCCTAAGTTGCAAATATTGTTTCACTCTTTCTATTTTTGTTTGATTGACAAAAAAGGGGAAATTCAGTTATAATGTTCTTGCTAATAACCATTTGTTTTGTTTTGTGTACATTTATGTTGAGTCCAAACCGTTGACTGTGCTGAGTTATGTGAACCATTAAGGTTTGCAGTTCGGTAATACTATCAGCTAAAATTGTAGTGTCATCCGCATACCTAATGTTGTTGATTCTGACTCCATTTAGTTGTATGCTCTCCTCTATCCCGTCAGAGACTCATTGAATATTTTCTCAGAATAGAGGTTAAAAATTAAGAGTGAAAGAATACACCCTTGTCTAACATTTCGTAATATTTTTACATCTTCGGTTGTATCTCTACCTAATATCAAGCAAGCTGTCTGATTCTAATATAGGTTGCCTATTATTCTTAAATATTTGGTAAACCGACTTCTTTAAGTATTTTCCTAATTTTATCATGTTTGACTCTATCAAAGGCTTTCTCATAATCAATCAGACATGCGTAAACGTCACAGTTAACGTCTTTGGAACTTTGTATCAAGACTTGCACTCAGTGCCGCAACTATCGTGCGTGCAGGGGGTGCATTGCACCCCCAGTAGAGAATTTAGAGGGCTCCGAAGGGGCCCTCTTTAAATAATTGAAAAATACTTAAAATTATTACATAGTAAATTAGTAACTAATATAGATAATATGTCTATGAATAAAATATATATTATGTTCTGTTGCAACAATCATGTTACCAGTTAAAGCAGAATCAGTAATAGTTTATTTTTAATAAACCACCGCGACACTGCACTGTTGACTATCGAATATCAATTAGGAAATATACCGTGTGTTCCTAAATCCATCAGATTGGTTAGCCGCTGGTTTTGACTATTCCTAATTATAGCAGATGGCCAATTCTTTGGAGGGGAGGTAATCAAGCAGATTGACTTATCAGCAATCTGCTATTTTACGGATCGACTGAAATGAAACCCGTTGGATTTGATAAAAATTATTCCCGCCAAAATTAGTGTCATTGAATTTGTCAATTATCATCCGTACTTATAAGTTTTGTCGTCAACTTTAGAAACTTGAAATCATAAGAAATTAATGATTATATCCAATTAAACTTGACACACGAAGAAAATGTTTATACAAATATTTTTGATATAAAGACAATTTGTTTATCGTTTGACCACGGTAAGTACTAAGTAAAACTATTTTATTTTTATAAAATTGGTGTGTACTTATTTCTAAGATTTTTGAAACTAATAGCGTTAAAAAAATAATTTTATAGTTCTCAGGTAAAAATTTATCACAAGATTATATAGTGGGATAGTACTGCTTTTTTTTAATGCTCTATTTAGTTATAATTATTATTAATTTTAATTTATATTTAACAATTATTAAGATATGTAATTGCTAATTGCTATAATTAATTGTTAATTTATGAATTTATTTAGATATTGATGAAGAAAAATTTTGCAAAAATATAACAAAACTATTAATAAAAGATTGTATTGTATTCAAAGAAAACCAAAAAGTTCTTGTTGAAATACCAGAATGGTAAGCTTATTTTCAATATAATTGTTCAAAATTATTAATTTAATTGTTTTAAATAACTAGTTAGAAATTTTAATGTAACTTTAAAGTTTTAAAAAAATTATACACAATCGAAAATCTTGCTTGATTATAATTGATAATTGATATTATGATAACATTATAGCGGTTGATGGTGGTCAAATGTATACACCAACTTGTTACAACGCAATATCCCAAAAAGGTGTTCCTAAATTCCAATCAATCCACTGAATAAGCCGCTGGATAAGGTGATGAATTTAGGAACACACGGATAGTTGCTTTTGAAAAGTATACTATTACATAGTATTTTAGTACGATGGTACCGTTTCAAGTTAATTTCATATCATCTAGCAGTGACTGTTTTACTTGTATGTCTATTTTTAATATTCTGTCGTCGGGGATATTAGGTTGATTCGGAAAATGATCGGACGCTCGTACATGGAAATATACTATACGAGTATACAGTGAACGTGGTTGTGCTGTACAGTGTACACATGTCAATTGTTAAATGTTTTAATATTTGCCACTCCGTCACTCTTTACCCGTACAGTTTATAGGAACGTATTTTATAAATTTTAGTTTATATATTTATCCTAACTTCGGAATGGTTCCTCTTAGTGGATATGCAAAAAGAAAGATAAAACTACAAAGAGAAGAGCAAACGAAAAAAATTGGCTGGATCGTTAAATCGATTTACGTTACCAAAGGTGATATCAAATACTACAACTGCATCGCCGGTATATAATAATCATAATATTGCTAAATAACAACTTTGACATATGGGAGAGGATTTGTTTTACAAGCTTTATTATTTTATTTCAAAATGTATGTAGATTGTAGTTTATATGGTAAGAATTGATTTATTCTGATATTCAGGTAATACAAAAAATGAAGATATTGAATTATAAACAATAATACAATTGATTCCATTCAAAAAGAAGTTCAAATGTCTGAAACCAAAATTGATATGGATGATTCTAATGGTATTATTATATTTTATATAAATTAAAATTATTCATTAAATTGGTACAGTAATTAAATATCAAGTTGTTTAATTTTTTTTTTTGACAATAGTTTTTTTAAATATAACAAATAAAATATCTGAAGATCTTTTTAAATAATAGTATTAAAATATTTTATGAGTATTAATAATTATTATATCATTTTTCAATAATTCAGTTTTACAGATGGGGTTTTTGCAAGGAAATATATTAATAAGTAAAAATTATTATTATTAGGTACCTATTTTAGGAATTTAATTTTTTTTTTTTTTTTAATTTGCATATGATTAGTTGGTGAATTGGATTTAAAGTTGGAGTTTCCAACAGACAGAGGAAATTTTCAAAATATCACAATCAGTTCTAATTTAAAAAAACAAATTGTTTCATATGGTCCTTGTAAATCTTCAATAAACATAATTTTTAGTGATGAATATAAAACTATGAAATATAGCAGATACTTTTCCAAAGACTATTATTATATGACTACTAAAGCCGGTGTTAAAGTACCTAGAATGTGGCTATGTTATTCATTAGTTTTAAATAAAGTATATTGTGAGTCTTGTTGGTTGTTTGTGGATCGAAAAAAATCATAAGCTTAAATTAAATTTGATAAATAGTATGAATGACTGGCAACATTTAACTAAATAAATTATCAAACATAAAAACTGTACACAACATGTAGAAGCCATACAATTGCGAATAATTTGGTTGAAAAATGAAACTATAGATAAAAACTTGGAAAAGCATACATCCGAAGAAGCAAAATTCTGGAGAGAAGTTTTAAAACAATTAATAAAAATAATATTATGCCTAACCGCACGAAATACTGTATTGAGGGGAAATGAAGGAAAAGCTCACAGTAATTCTGAAGGAAATTTTTTACGCAGTTAAATTGATGGTAGAGTTCGATCCTATTTTAGTAAGCTATTATATAATGAAGAATCAAAAAAAAAAAGGTGAAAAAAGTGTGTAATACAAGATGGGAAACTAAACATTAATCTGTATACACATTAAACGAAAATTTTATTAATGTGTTGAAATCTTTGACAATTATTTCACTAACCAGCCAAAAAAGTGATGAATTAAATAGAGCAAAATCTCTTTAAAAAAAAAATGAAATCTTTTGAGTTTGTTTTGCTTATAATTATTCTAGAAAATATTTTGAAACCATTATCTGTAGTATCCAAGATGTTACAAAGTTCACAAACTAGTATCCATCAAGCCTATGAGTTTTTGCAAATTGGTATTAATTTAATTAAAAACATGAGACATAATTGTAAAGAACTGGTAGTCTAAAATGGGGAATACAATTTCAGAATGAAAATAAACGAAAAATTTATTCTAAAAAAACTATTTAGTGAAGTTGATGGTGACAAGTGATTGGATATTACATGGGAAACATTTTATGTTTCAATATTTTTACCATTAGTTGATACTGCTTTATTTCAACTCGAAGATCCTTTTAAAGGACTTAAAATAGTATAAAATACTTTTAATTTTTTTTATTGCCACCAAATATAATAAAATTAAATGAAACAGAAATAGTAAAATCATGCTATGATTTTATTTTGTTTTACAAAACTGACGTAACTTCCGATTTAACTAGCCAAGTTCTATCTTTAAAGGAATTTATAAAAAAACAATGATATAAATACAATTAAATAATTATGTCGGGGAGGAGATGCTATACCTTCACATGGTCTCGCTGGTGAGTAGTTAGTTTTCGAAGTTTTCAAAGGATCTGAACTGCGAATTTTTCTTTTACAATGAACACACGAAACCAAATATAATAGTATATATAATAGTATCACACCAACAGTCAGACGTCCTTGGACCTCCTGGCCTTTTCGGCAAAAATAGCCCTTTTCAGGGCTCTTTTGACTTGCGCGCTGCCCGTGATAGACAAAGTATATCCAAAAAACCGCACAAAAAACAAAATAAAAATAAAAACAAAACCTATAAAAAAAAACACACAACATAAACAGTGAATAAGAATAACAGAATGAAGCATAATATGCTATATTATAATAATAATATATAATATATATATATATATATATAATATTGTCAAAATCAAATGAAATATAAACCAGTGGTCCTAAAAATATTAATTGTGTAAGCGAAATGCTCAAATATTCACAAACGACGGGTTAATATATAAATACTGGACTCGAAGAAATCTATAAGTAATTATTAGGTATCAAATATTTCTGATGTTCAAACAATTTTCTATTAT
This sequence comes from Sipha flava, assembly GCF_003268045.1. Taxonomy (NCBI): domain Eukaryota; kingdom Metazoa; phylum Arthropoda; class Insecta; order Hemiptera; family Aphididae; genus Sipha; species Sipha flava. Next base: position 1,096,033 of record NW_020272964.1, on the reverse strand, counting down.
TATTATTTTAATATTTTTTGATGGTAACTGATTTTATCTGGGTGTGGAATAAGAAAAATAACCAAAATTAAATTAACAATTTAATGATAAAAATATAATGAACTTTGAACATTGACATTTTGTATTATATTTTACAAAATACATTTTTCGGAATTAATTTAGTAAAACAACTTTCTACAACTTACGGAGGTCGGGAGCCCCCCAGAAATTGGGGGACAAGTGCAAGTGATCTATCTGCACTTGCGTAAATCAGGGCTTGCACATACACACGTAATATTGCCTTTGTGGGACGGATTATTTTTGCTAAAATCTGGTAGGCTTAAGTATGTGTATACGTTTTGAAAATGTGGCGGTAGTTTTGTCGGCGAAACGTCATTAAGAAAATCCGATATTCTCTGTAGTGAGCAGGTATTTTGCGCTCACTACGTGCGTTCTGTCGGTGAAAAAAATCACGCAAAGTGTACACATTATAATATGTTGCTCTGGTAGACGGATTCGTTCTCAAACGAGACCCTATTATATTATTCGGTTGGGGCAAAAAGAGCGCATAAAATACATAAAATGATTCAAACACACACACACACATACACACATATTATATAAAGGAGGGGTAAACTACCCAAAGAAATAAGACCGTCTCTGTTTTTCCGAAAGAAACAACGCACTTGGGAAATAAAATCATACATGTACCTTTGAATGATTTGCACGAACCGTATGACAAATTGAAAAACTTATACCTTATAACTATATCTATATATGTAACGGGAATGTATATATGTTGTTGCTTACATCTATATGCAATATATATGAGTATATAGTATGTATTTAATAAATATATATACATTTTTTTTGTATAGATAGTGGTTGTGAACTGCAGTGCTCGACGTGTGTCCTGCGGCACATTATTCTGACAGAAAATGCTTGGAAAAATAATGATTTGTATGTATTATTATTTATTATTTATTATTATCATTATTATATTATTATTATTATTAGTATTATTAGTATTTTTGCAATTTATTTATGGCGATGTAAATATTTGAGTACCGGTATGTACGTATATATCGTTAACATTTTGCCATGAAAAACCGAGATCCTAATGACGGATAATAAGAATCGAATACAGAGATAACGAACCCGCGAATCGTGTTAAAAGCGCAATATTTCCGAAACCTCATTTTGATATCCACACACCACTATTCCTGCGTATGAAAAGGAATAAGTTGAAAAGCACAAAAGCAAAATAACCAATAACGAAAATAGCAATTAGAATTAAAAAAAAAAAAAAAATGACCATTGTTATACCGGGCGTACAAGGCCGTCCCGAAGGGGATTATTGGGGGGGGGGGGTGTCTCGTCCTCCCCAACGAAAATACCAGTTGGTAGTCAGACTAAATACTATGATTAAGTATTAGTATAATTATTATTATTACATATATTTATAATTTTTGTAAAACAGCTGTAAACTCAATTGCCCTTTTTGGGGGTTAATAAACTATTATTATTGTTATTATTTTATATAAAGTTATTTTAAAAATTTGACATATTGTTTGTTGTTCATTTAGTATAAAATAATTTGTAATTAGATTTTACGTTATATTTATTGAGGGTGGTGTACTGACGTTGAGATAAGGGGCAATGAAACCATCAACTTATGTTTAAATTTTTACCCTTATTATTTTTAACATTAAATATGATTGAAACCCTAAGGTATATTGATTTATGGTCATTAATATTATGATAATTATTTAGTTTTATTATATTTTAATATTTATATATTTTTTCTTATTTCTTTTGCAAAAAAACATGTTTTAAATACATTTCGACTTACAAATATTTACTGGAAAATTCTTAAATTCTAAGTCAGGGTTTTTCATAGTGCTTCCATAATATTTTCTGAGTGCATTTCTCAGTAAATGATTCCGAACGAAGCATGTACCTTTAAAGTAAATTAAATAAGACTGGATTATTATTATTACTCGTTTTACTTTTATTCGTATATCGAGCGGCTACGTTGCGCGTTGATATAAACACGGTTTTATAACATCTGAATAATTTTAAGGTTCGATCGCCTGTCATCGAAGATCGCTATATCAGACCTTTCTTATCTTATATATAATCCTTATTATATTTCCTAATTATATAGATACACAATATCTCGCGTACGCAACAACAATGAAAAACTTATTTTTTTTTTTTTTTTTATTTCATTATTTAATTATTTGGAAAGAGCGCAATTTATCTGGAGAATATTCGCAGAATGCTAGTGTACTACGGAAAAAATTGAAAAGTTATACTTACAAATTCTTCTTTATATTTGTTAATGCTTCAAAAAAACACAACCTGGAGCAATTTATAGATAGTTCAAAAGTTTTTCATAACATAGTATTTATCGATCAGGAATTGGTCTCAGGTGGGTATACCTTCATATTTCATAATATTGATCAGAATTACAAAATCCCTTAGGTTTTTAAATTAGTAAAATTCAAATATTTTTGGAAAGTTCCTCACATTATAACGTTACGTTTTGTTGTCGTTTTCCGCACTCAGTAAATGCGACTAATATTCAGAATATTATGACATAACACAATATTTATTTATGAAACAAACCTCAACAGTTTGATTTTAACATGATAATAAATGTTACATTTGAAAAATTAATTATTTAACTATAATATTAATATCTTATTAATAACTCAAAAGAAGATAATTTATATTTTATAACAATGTAATAATTAATGATAAATTAACAGAGGGGTAGACCCATTAGCTAATGAATAAATAAATATAAATATTAATTATAATAAAATAACAATAAAGTAATAATAAATCAATGATTGAAGGAATTTTGATTCCTCTTTAAGAACGTCAGCAAATTAACATTTTCTGGCAAAAGACAACTTCTTTTAGATGTTACAATGTTTTCTGTTGTAGAAAAACAACGTTCCAATGTAACTGATGTTGCCGGTGTACCCGTGAATATTTACCGCATGAAATTTTACCCTCCCGGTAAAAATACACCAATGAAATTTTACCGATGTTTTTAATACACTGGGGTAAAATTTCACTAGTGAATAATTACCTCCCACAAATTTTGTCTTTGTATCAATATAAGTAATTAATTAAATAGAAATATACTATAATATAATAACCATTCAATATATTTGCAATTATACTCTATTTTTTTCACAAGAACCTTTTGCAGTTGTTTAACCCGCGTTATCCGTATGTTATTCCAATATCGCACTGTAAATTAAAGATATCATAGGTAATCGGCAATCTTTAACGTTCTTATGCCGCACGGTTTGTTAATTGTTTTTCTTGCCGACCATTCGTGTGAGTGTGTTTGTGTGTGTTTGTGCTTAATATATTATATTAATTTCTAATTAAATATAGCTTTCTATACCCATATAATACAAAAAAAAAAAAAAAATTAAATGCTTAATTAGCTAAATCTTTCAATACTTGGTGGTGTCTGTTTCGGTAGGTTTTGCTGTACTTTATTACACATTGTTCCCTTATTGTATTATTTTACAATAAATCACTACATTTCAACAACTTTTGAAGTTTGTTGATATTTACCTATATAATATATGAGATTGATATGTATTTTTTTATATCTCTAGTTATTAATTCTATATAAATATGGGGGTATTTACAAGATTTTATTGACATTAAAACAAACCATTAATATTAATCTGACATTAAATCTTAATAAATATTATTATATGCCATGACAGTTTCATTAATGGATGTATTCTTAGCGCGTCTAAATTACCGCATAATCAAGATATGACTTTGCCTATGGGTTTCTACTTACATATTGTGAAATATACAATTATGTATTTAAAAAATTAAATTAGTTTTGCGGAAGAGCTGTTTTGCTATTGCTGTTTTAAACTGACTAAAACAAAGGGCACCTTTGGTTGCAACCTCCTGGCTTCTATATTCGATATTGGTTATAGAAATAAAAAATAAATATATTTTCGTATATTTGTAGTTTTGTTAATTAATGAATTAATAAATATAATTAAAATAATTATATATTTATTTCGACACCTTGACATGTGAAATTGGTCCAATCGTAGCATGTCGGTTAGAACATAAAAGAGGATGTAAAACCGTTGATTTTTTTTTAAATCTTTTTTAGATATGTTCTATTTAAAATTAATATTAATCATAATAACTATTATTATGGAAAAATGAACTCTAATTTACATCAAATAAAAATAACAGTTAATATAGGAATACCTGGTACATTATTAAAAATTATGTTATGATTAAATTTGTGTGTTTTAAATTGTAATCTGACATTTGTCTACACTCTTGAGAGTATAATAGGATTATGTTATGGTTGATTTTATATAATAATATTTTAATACAAATTCATTATTTTTGTCTTGATATTTTGTCCTTAGACATTTTTACCAGGAATTTCTATTGTAGGATACATACAAGATATATATGTTGAAATATTATTAGTAAATGTAAAATAAACAAATGATAATTATATTGTAAATCTTGTAGAGTATAGGGAAAAAATTATGTAGCCAGATTTTAGGATTGGTTAGACAAATTTCAGATTATTTTTTCATTCCTGAATTTGTCTTCATTGTGAACAATTTATCGTGAATAGTTTAGTACGGTACCTATTAATGTTATGATATAAAATTTCTTGGATGTTTATAAATAAAATTAATTTTTTTAAAATCATCGTACAAATTGTAAGTATTTTGTTTCTTTATTATATTATATTATATTTTAAACAAAAATATAATAATATATAAGACTATAAAAAAACTTAATAATGAATTTATTATTATATTAACAATGATTTTTTGTATGTTTGGAAAGTATAAATGTAAAATAATTATATAAATATACATTTGACTTAGCAATGAAGATTGTAATTAGTTAAAAAAATTACTATTGCACGCATTAGGTATTTAATTTATAAAAACAAGTATAAGGTTCAATTATCTTTTACTGCAAACTAAATATAATTTTTATCAATTTATGTGTTTTATTATTTTTATTATTTATTTTATTTTAACAGCAATTTTATTTTTAATTTAAATTACCTATTATCTGTATATATAAAACAGTAAGCTGATTGACTGCTATCAACGCACAGCTCAAACCATTGGACGGATCTGGCTGAAATTAGGCATACAGATACCTATTATGATGTAGACGTGCGCTAAGAAAAGATTTTTCGAAATTTTGAATTTAAAGGGTTGAAATCGGTTTAATATTTTTTGACCAGGTCGATAACTGCGCTATTGAAAATGAATTATATTAAATAAAACTATTAAAAAATTATTAAAAAACTATTAATTTTATTTTTGGTAGTAAATGACGGGTATTGCATAAATATTAAACAAAAAGATCCCGCAACAGGTGCAAAAACAAATAAGAATGTTAGTTCAAAAAATTATTATGCATATCGGTTGATGATTAGACGCGATCAGGACTAAGTTATTTTACGATGCATAAGCTTTGTCAACAATTCATGGTCGAAATATATATAAAGATAGATAGCGAACGATTTCGATACTTCGATTTCGATTCAATCAAAAAAAGCTGCGTGCAAAAGATTCTCAAAACAATTGTTAGATATTGGAGATGGGAAAGAGATGAAACGGGATGTATAAAATTACCGAACGATTTCTGCACAATCATTTATTCGCAAGATGCTCTCATTGACCAGATATGTCCCAGTGTACACAGACAATACACAAATCATGAGTGGCTGGCAGAAAGAGCAGAAAGACTATACATTTTTTTCAGTTATAAATAGTTTATATGTATGCTATTAATTTATTAACAATATCAGATAAGTTTTTTTTTTTGAAATCCAGAATATTTTTCTGCATGATTAACATTTTAATGCATATTTTCCATTTTTAACAACTACAACTTCCGAGCCATATTCATGATACTTGATCGATTTTTTGCTTAACCATAGACAAAACTTTTACGTTACGTAAAATAATATATTTTAATTTAAACTCAATATTTAAACATTTATAAAAAAATATTTATCATCCTAAATTTCTCTATTTTTTGTAATACGATAAGAAAAATATTTAATTGATAAATAGTAAAGCATTGGTATCGGAAAACGATTCTGAATGAATCTTATAACCAGGGCTCGGGACTTATAGCACTTAAAATCATTAAAATAAACGCTTTAAAAAGTACTTCAAAACATTATTATAAGTACTCAAATAAGCATTTTAAAAACTTAAATTTTTTAAAAAAAAGATCTAAAATAGGAAAAATTAGCAAACATTTCTAAATTTTCTTTTTACATTTTGCCTTATTGTTTATGGATTTTCTAAAGCATTTTATGAAAAATAAATATAAAAGATATTTATATATAGTTAAAAAAATGTGGAGGAGGTCAGTGGCCTACGTCATCATTTATAATTAAGCAGAGATATGCAAAAAAAGCCAAAAAAGCACTTTCAAATTTCATAATTGAACGTGTTATAACATGACATACACATTCATAACTCTCTGCTAGATTTTATGTCAAACAATAAAAATAAGCAAATGTTTAAATCCCGAGTCTTGGTTATAACATACAATGGTTAACTTACTTAGTTATAATAACTAAAATTATTGTGAATTTCAGCACTGTTAGCACACTATATGAGTAAGATCATACTACATTTTCAGAATTTTCTACCAAAAATTTAACATTTTATTCGATAAAAACTCCAAAAAAAACAAGATATTTTCCATATTTTTAAAGTTCTATTTTTAGCTCAAAATTGGTTACATTTTTTGAAATTTTAGTCAAATGTGTATTTGAATATTTTTGAAATTTGGTGAAAATTTCAAGCTTCTAATTTAATTACTTCAGAAGTTATGAATAGTATAAATTAGAGTTCTTAATACACGTGTTACGAATTCGCGTTTAACGTGAAGTAAACGTGTTTATCCAAAGTATTTATTCGTTTTTGTAATGATTAAATAAGAAATTTTGAGTTAAGTACTTGAATTTTTAAAAATAAAATATTATTTGTGCAGAATTAAAATGAGTGTAAACGTTTTTATTTTGGATTTGACACGTGACATGTGAATTCACATGTATTAAGAGCTCTAATATAAATTATAAAATTATTATAAGATTTTTACCTTTCATCCTCATTCATTTCAATAGCTGTAGATCCTGTCTCTGTATCGTATTTATCAAAATACTTTAAATGTTTATTTATTGCTGATGGTGAACCATTAAATGATATGATGGCATCACAAATATTGCAAATAATTTTCTTTTTCATTATTATATATTTTGCAAAACTGCCAAACCCAACTTTTTCTTTTTCGAGACATTTTTTTTATTTTGAAAAATGCAATACTTTTAAATATAATACAGTATAGTACGGGGATTGGTTTGATAAATCCAAAAAAATGCACGTACGATCGAAAAAAAATAAAATGTACCATCGACTATCTATTCTGTTTGATATTATATTGTATACGGCACCTATAATTCGTTCTTTTTTTTTTCATTGCATATATAAATAACTGCTATAAATAGATATTATTTTTATACAACTTTATACAACAATTTACTGTTTACTTTTATATTACAGTAAATTAATAGCTATAGGAATATAAAAACAGCATAGTTAACAAAACTTTTCAAATGCTTATCAATTTAATTATTCAATTATTATAATTTTTGTATAGTAGTATATCTTAAGTTCAAATCTAACAATGAAACTATGAATATATTACACGTCATCAATAATATCATAATTTTCTTTTTTTTTTTGGCCCTGAGGGTGGGTTTGAACGCCTCCTTCCCCCCATATGTACGCCACTGATCGTGATTACTTATTATTATCTGCGTAGCTATACACATAAAAGCTAACGAATAAGGCCACTATATCCGTTATCTGCTAGATTTAAATATAGGCTTTATAATAGTTTTTAACATGTTATTCGACATTATACTTGAATAAACTAATTATTGAAATATAATATCACTAATAACACTTACATAAAATACTAAAGATTTTATTTTTAAAACGTAATTTTGTTAATTTAAAAGAAGAAATATTTTAATATTTTTTATTCGAATAATTGTGTAATGTTTAATTTAATACTGATTACCTCTTAGCAGTTAAGACTTAGCTAAACCGTTTACGTATATAAAAAACCATCAGGTACCCGAAAATTTTGGGTGATGGGTATCCACTACCCGAAAACGTTGACTACCCACAAAAAATCAAGAGCACTACTATAAACCCGTATCGATCGTATAACCCGCTGGATATCGACCGAATGTCGTTTAAGATAATAGTCGATATAGTATAGTAGATTATTTATTTAGTTCAGTCTATTATTATCCGTCATTGTTTTTGCTAACCACGCAATGTGGAATCATACATAAAACGTCGTACGGGTATATTTTGTAAAATTGTGTAATGCTGAAAGTACAACAGTCTACGAGTAGCTGACTACAAAGTTTTATTTTGGAGTTTAAATATACATTTACATCCGACGGACACGTTTTATTTTGTGTACTATGTGGTTATTATTATTATTTTTTTAATGCATATAAATTGCATATTTTAATGATTTTAGAAGTATATTTGCATGCATATTTGTGTATTTTAGAGCTATAAGTCCCTAAGCCTTTCACCGGTTTCAATGATCATTGAAATTAGACCAAAATAAACGGTATTAATATTTTATTAATTTTTTTAGTATTTGGTTGGTGAACGTTTCTGTAAAATGTACTTGAAATGTCCTCCTAAATATGTTCTATATAAATGATAATGTTCCATTATTTTATTAGTGAGGTTGTTCGTCCAATAATACTGTATACAGGAGTTCTACGTTTAAAGCAGTGATGGGAATTATTCTAGTATTCGAATTTTCGAACATTCGAATATCAGTATTCGATGCTACAATACAATACGTAACGAAAATTATTCGTGTAAGTTTTCATGCAACATAAAACGTTTAATTATAATAGGTATTGTAGCATACAATATTGATATTCGAATATTCGAATTATTTACGGTGGAGCTATTCGAGTATGTATTACATCTCTTGTTTAAAGTATTTGGCCCGAAACGTAAAATTTTTTGTTACTTTAAACTGCAGGACTGCGAAACTGAGTATACGCAAGTATACATTGACATACACTAGCAGTCTCGTGTTTCATTTTTCGGGGTACATTTGCATGTATTAAAACGAAAGTGTTGGACCTTTGAGTAACCTTTTCTACATCGTCGATTGACTATTATGGGTGACTTCATTATCATATTTAATCCTTCTTGATGTTTTAAACGTGTTTTCTGTTATACAGATAATATTAATAAAACAAAAATCAATAAACACAATTGACTATTAATAAACTATCTCAGTGGCTACATCCGTAATTTATATAATAGCTACGTTTCGGCGAGGAACTAATAAACGAAAAATAGAGCTAAAAAAAATAAGTAAAATTGTATTCTATTAAGTTAAGTAAAGCATGTATTAATCTGTTAAAATAACGCTTCAAACATATAATATTATGTTAAATAGTGAAAAATATGTAAGTTACATCCTCAGGGGAGTGCCTAGAAATTTTTTTCGGGGGGGGGGGGGGGGTTCAATATTTTTACTAACACATACCTATTTTAATCATATAAGTGTATTTATTTTACTAGATAAAAGATATTAAAATATTAATATATATATATTTATTATAATTGGTCATATATATAATATTCATACAACATACATAAAAAAAAAATCACAGAACGAATCCCTGTCTTCGAGGTATTAAAGCAAACCTTCTCACCACTTCATTAGGATCAACGTTAATTTCTTTTTGAATTTAAAGAAAAGCTAACACAGTTAACTGATCTTCTCCAGTTGTGTTGCGCAAATATGTTTTGAGACGCCGTAAAGTAGAAAAGGTCCTTTCTGCAGTTGCCGTAGACACGGGTAAAGTTGCTAATATTTCCATCAGTTTTCTTATATTTGAGAAAAATCTTTCATCACATTCTAATAAAGACTCTACTGCATTTGTAGGTTTTTTTTCAATATTATCTTTTAGCCATTTTAATTTCCATGTGGAGAATTCTTCATTAAATACTGTAGAATCTGGCAATAAACTTTCATAAAAGATAATAGTATCTTTTGATAGATCTAGTGAATTTACATTAATATGACTGGGAATTAATTTTTTCTAATTCAGTTATTATTTGTTTATGTTTTATAAAACGGTCTGATAAATGAACAATGATATGGTCTAAAAATGAATTAAATATTGTGCGTCTGTATTACTCTTCAGGCGATTGTGAAGGAGTATTATCCCGGTTTATTTGTTTTTTTTTATGCAGTGAGGAATTGTCACTTCACTACCTACATCAATAAGTATTTGATTACATTTATCATATATTAATTTAAAATTGGAACCACTATTACTATCACGAAGGTTACTAAGAGCATCAATTATATTTTGAACATGATCACATGCAGCAGTTAAATCGGAATTCACAGTCTGTAAGTGATAACATAGTGGTAATGTATAAGCAAATACTTTTTCTATTATGCTTAAAGTAATAAAAAATTGGCCATTTAATATTACTGAAAGGAGTTGATAAGCTTTATTGGAAGTTTCGGTATTAATTGATTTTTGGAGATTTTCTAACACATGAATTATTGGAATGTACATTTCTTTAAAGCGATTAATAGCATCGTGTCTTAATATTCATCACGTTTCACACATCGATAACAGTACTGTATGTCTACTACTTGGAAAATGATTTATCACATGCTTTTTTAAAACATCAGTGTGTTGAGCTGATCCTCGAAAAAAATTACAAACTGACGATACACTACCCACAGTATTTCTGACAACAGTTATCTTACAAGCATCAGTGATTGCGAGATTAAGAGAATTCGCACTGCAATGGACAAATAATGCTTTGGATATTTTTTACGTATTAAAGCTTGAGCACCATTCAAATGACCACTCATAGAAGCCGCGCCATCATAACCTTGGCCAATTAAAAAGTCTAAGTTAATACCAATCGATTGTAAATTTTCAATTATAGTTGTCGCTAGACCTTGGACACTTAAATCAGAAACAACTACAAACTTTAAAAAAATCTTCCCGAATTAAAGGGTATGTCAAATCAGGATCAATGTAACGAATACATAGAGACATTTGTTTTTGTTTAGAGACGTCAGTAGTTTCATCTGCCATAACTGAAAATATCTTAGCCCGGTTAACTTTCTCAACTACTTTTTTCTGATATAATATCACTACAAATATTTATTAATTGATTTTGTATTTTAGCACATGTAAATTGAGCATTTAAACTCCCTTCAGTTAAATGTTTTTTTAAGATTTCATCTCCAGCTTTCACTCTAAATTTGAGTAGTTCACGAAATTCACCACCAGTTTCCCCTTCTTTATCTACATTTATATATCCTGAATCATTTTTCCCTCTTAAAGACATTTCTAATCGACCACAAAGAATAATTGTTTCAACTATTGAATATAGTTTTTTTCTATTTTCCGAAGCTTGACTGGCTTGTTCAGAGTTTAAAACTTCAATCACAGATTTTTGCTTTCGATAATTTACTGACAAAAAATATTCTGCGCGTTCTTTAGATAATTTATGATATTGGCAATTTTCATGATCATTAAATTTCTCTATCGCATTTTTCCATTTTTTAAATGGCTGTGACACAAAACTTTTTGTTTTTTCGTGACTACCTTTACCAGTATCAGAATTAGAAAACAGAACACAAAACTTACACAGAGCACCATTTTCTATTTTAGAATATACCAACCATGAAAATCTTTTTATCCAACTCATTTGAAAACGTAAATTTCGTTTATTAGTATTGTCTATAGGAAATACATATTCACTTTAGGGGACCCATGGAGATATAAGTAATTGTTCACGTTTCAAATCATTTAAAACTATATTTTTTTTCTCTTAAGTTTATATACGCACCAATGTCTTGAGAATCGAAATTTATTGACGTAGAAGCTACATTTTCATTTTCGACGCTTTCGATATTTCCTATGTTGTTAGTATCAGTCGTCTTAGGTAATTTATTTGTTCTTAATTGGAAAAAATCCGGTATTTTCCCTGACCTTTTCATCTTCTACAAATTATAATGGAATTTGTATTAATAAATAATAATCATAATAAATTAATATAATATATATTAATTTATTAGACAAAAATTAGTACAAAATATTAAACTTTCGTGGAAATATCGTATTATAAATCTTTTGATGTTGACGATGTTGTTCACTGTATATATTATAGTAGTTATCTTGGTCGAAATAAACCGTGTTTAATTATTTTACGTGGCTACATGGGACACATTTCATATCGAAAAAATCTTAGATAAAGTACAATAGTCGATATGTTATCGTACACGCGCTCCAGTCAATCACGCGTATTTATAGGTATACGGATTTCCTATACCTAAATCGCTCACATGACCCGAAATAATGATCTTGTTTCACGATAGCGATGTAAAAACACCACGTCCATGTAAACCAAACCTAATCAAGTTTCACATATAATATATAATATATTTTATAATATTATGTAAAACTTTTATTAACATTTATTTTTATTTTTCGGGGGGGGGGGGGTTTAAACACCCAAACCCCCCCTCCACCTAGGCACGCCCCTGTACATCCTTGACCCTGAATAAGCTGACCATTTCGATAATTTTTTACTGTTTATCTGAGTTAAAATGTAGTTTATTAACTGTGATAAATGTGCCCGTACAGTTTTTTGACACGAACTTGTATAATTATCTAATTACTGTAATAATAATTGTCGTACATAATATTCTCGTCTTTCTAGCGTATGGTGTCGTACATTATGAGTTGTATAATGATTTACACGTATTCAATATTTTTTAAGATGTTTCTGTTTACGGTTGTACACAAATTGTATGGTTTTACCATTATTTGTACGTACTTATAAAATCAATGTTTCCTAATCCATCATGCACATGATTTAAATTATTCAAAACGTCACGACGATTAGGAGTCTAAGAATATTACGATTATTGTTTATGAGTTTAGTATCTGATTTAGTTTATACTTATCATGACACGTACCTGTGTAAAAATTCAATGTTACATAAAAATGAACCATAGGTAATTTATCATAACTAGATTTCAGTAGCATGTTGCTAGAGTTATCCAAAAATTGTTATTTTTTTAATATTATTAAGTAAATTAATTTTTATCTGAAAAATAGTTTGACCGAGAATCTTAATAGTTATGTATAAAATCATTGTTAGACATATTATGAATGTGACACCCAAAACAGCACAATGCTATGAAATAATCTGATTAATCTAAGTATGTAGGTAATGAATATGGATTCATAATATGAATATGTCAACATTTTTAATAAAAATATTAAAATATCTAGATTTCAGGATAGAATAGTTTAACCTTTATTATTACGTCAGTCATCAATCATCACTCATAATTTAAAGATATTAATAAAACACGAATTGTATTATTTCATCAGTTATTTTGTGATTGTTATAGTGTAATAGTTTTGAGACGAGACAACACATTGATCAAACATGTACGAGACTGGACTCATCTTTCTTATCAAAAAATTATTATTTAAATTTTTATTTAATTTAATTTTTATATTTATTATTTTATTTATTTTTTTTTTTATTTTTTAAGTGGTTAATATTTCGATAAATAATATTTCACTAAAAAAAAAACTTTGAAATGTTAAGTACTATTTATTGTTGCTTTTAAACCCGTTATCTATCTAGGGTTGAAATAAAAATATATTTTTAGGAGATTGTCTTTCCTTTTTCACGTCTGATAATTTTGTTTGTAATATTCATGGAATAACTGTCATCGGATTTTGTTTTTATACAACAAATACTGCTATATTTTTACTGTTGTGATTTAAAGTTTAAAATTCTAAAAAAAAAAAAAAAAAATTGGATAAAATGCATTCTTACATGACGCAATTATTTAAATTATAAACTATATGATTAGAATTTCTTGAAAATTCTTTGAAATAATTTTAACGTAGTTTTATATAGGCTGGAATGTAACAATGTTGTATTTTGTTTTCAATAGAAGCACGGTTAAAAATGCGTGACTTAATTTGATATGTTTACATTTTTTTCAAGTTAGTAAGTAATATAATATTATTAATTATTCTTTATAATATTACTTATTGCAATCGTATGCTATTTACATGTTAGTATTTTTAATTATATTGTAGTTGTTGAATTATTTATACGGTTTAATTGTAAGTAAACGAAGAACTAAATAATTGAAAGATAATTGTACATAAATGGTAAATATTAGGTCAAACGCAAAAAATATTTATTACAATTATGCCGTATAATACAATTTTGAATTGTACAGCGTCAGTATTTGGAAAATAATTTTATGTAATGGTTAGTACACAATTATTAAACAATTAGCAAATAATAAATTGTCAAATCGGTAAGCATTTAAATTCTATAAATTACAATTTACATAAAATAAATTATCAAAATTACTACTACTATTTCTCTAGTTTATACAAATACAATTTTTATACAACTTATGCTTGACTTAATGATTTACTCCACTAGTTCTACTCGAAAATTTGGGCCAGAGAGTGAAATGTTCACGCCCCCCTCCCCATTATTTAGAAAAGCGTCTGAGTCGATCCAAAGAATAAGTATTTCCCAAAATTACATTTTATATTTATTGCATATAGTATTTACTTACTACATTTTTATTAAAATTTATTATTAAATTTATTATTATTAGTAAAATACGTAAAATTTAAAATAATATAAAATATAAAGTGAAATATTTTGGAGACATTTAATTATATAATAGAACCATGCATTTCCTATTTAATTATTTTAAAAGTAGAAATATGATTCTATGCATTGGAATTTGTGCGTATTAGCTATAACATAAGCTATATGTTATATCTCTGAGGTTTTTTTTTTTGTATGACATTATTTCAGAGTGATGGGTTCTGTTTATTTAAAAGTAAAAAAAAAAATAGTTAGGGGATTTAGTTATAATATTTAAAAAATACATCGTATTAGACTTAGAAGTAAATATGATTTACTAATAAATATTGAATATTAATTTTAATATTGTTTGTATTACTTACTTTAATCTATTTATGAATTAATAATAGTAGATATATAAAAAAAAGGTTGAAGATTTAAATAAAAGTTACTAGAAATTTAATATTCAATTACTATTGATCATAAAATGTACTGTACTAAATTAAATTAGTAAATAATAATAATTATTAATATAATCATACAATTTTTTTTTATGTATAGATAATCTGCAAATTATTTGAATAATTAGAATATAATGTTATTTAGTATCACTTAAACCGAATTAATCATCCAACAATTATAATATAATATTATGTTTTAATATTAATTAGTGATAATTGAATAATCAATAGTATCTATATATATATATATATATATATATATATATATATATATTATACTATTAATTACTTGTTAAGGGGTTGGGTGGTTATATAGTAATTTCTAACACGAAATAAATTAAACATAATATGACTGCGTTATGCGTAATAACTTATCGAACCCCGAGTATTATATATTATTATAACTTGTTTTGTATACGCAAATATTAAACTTGGTTTTCATTTTCTCTCTGTCAGTAGAAATATAATTGTTATAACAAAAGATATTAATTAACAACTTTCGTTTCTCATTAGTTGAGTGTTATATCGGTGAAGATACCGAAAAACGTGTGTATTATTTGAATTTGAATCGATTGGGTAATAGAATTATACTGTTGTGTAAATGTAAATTTATTACGCCTCGTAAATTGGTTTTTTTCAAACTTAAGACCATACTTATACATTAGAAAAATAAAATTCATAAAAAAAATTAATTATTGGATTTAACCCATATTAACTAAATAATGCGATATTTCAAGTATTGTTCTTAAAACTAGAAACTTATTATTATGAGCGTTTATGTCAAATAAGAGTAAATTACGGGTATGTTATGAACTTATGTAAATGGAAACAGTATTTAGTTTAATTTCACGCGAATGGTCGTATAAGTTATTGTCTCTTTTATTTTGTAAAAGTATACTAGTTTACGTGGTATACCATTTATGGAGGTAAAATTTGATGTGATCTCTTTTTTAATTTTTTTTAATTTTTCTAATCCAAATAATTCAATATGAAAAAAAAAAATCAATATTATATGTTTATTATTGCATAGTTATTATATTGAAGTCGCATTAGAAATATATTCATTGCGTTCAGCATCTAAAAGCCAGCGGATACCCCGTGTTTCGGCAATATCGATGTAATATGGAAATTTAATTATTTTTCTTATGATTAGTGTACGAATCCATTTGAATTGTAATGACAGGAAAAGTCTGCACAGTTGCACATAACAACACGTATAACAATCGTAGCGCAGTCGACGGAATCCGGAAATGGTTGCCGACTTCCGGCGGGCAACAGCTTAAAACGGCCATTTGTTGTATGTGGAAAGCCATTTCGGGTACAGCCTGTTGGGTTTCCCACGAAAAGCCTTCCCAGTATTGGATTCAAATCACTCGGTACATTAAATGCACACTGCACCTGTGGGGTCGTAACATTGATTTAGGATACTTTTACCCTATAACGCTGGAATTACGTATACAGTATACATTGAAAAAAAAATGATATAGCACCCGAAAAAAATCAATAATGGCTTACATATTTTTTATATGTCATTTGATTTGTACTTCATGACATTTTGTCAAGTCATATGACAGGTACCCATGTACATTTATTTTCTTTTATATTCGTAGTTTTTTCGGGATGCATCATTTTACCAGTGATCATCGTTATTTCCTTTTTGTTAACAATACTTGTGTTAATTTATATTTGCATTTAGATAATAGCTAAGCGAAAAACGTATATTTATTGAGAATGTCAATTATTAAAATATTATACTTGACGATTTTTTGCGCCATAGTTTATTTGGATTTTTTTTTTCGTCCCAGA
The DNA here is from genome assembly GCF_003268045.1 of Sipha flava. Lineage (NCBI taxonomy): Eukaryota > Metazoa > Arthropoda > Insecta > Hemiptera > Aphididae > Sipha > Sipha flava. The sequence continues at coordinate 1,078,986 of NW_020272964.1, read as the reverse complement.
CAAAAAAATAAAAAAATTAAATAATTAAATTATTCACTAACTTAATATTTTTCTTTGTATATTCAGTACAGTTTTTGTGCTATTTTATAGAAGTTTTTATTTTTATGAAAATATTGATTTATTTACATTTTATAACTGAAGGTTGATTTTTAACTGATTAATTCTCAAACTTCGTTAGAATTTTGATCCCACAAGACTTCAATAACTCGAACAAATTTAAGTTATTCAATTGTTCTGAAATACGTTGAGACTTATTGGTTTGCAATTAAATGCGTAAATATATCGTCTGAACAGATATTAGAAGAATCTTAAATCGCTCAGTATATGAGTAATTGTGAAAAATATCTATATTTGATATTATTATGAAATTAAGTACAATTTGCTTACGCAAATCAATTACATTTTTGTTACACTCGAAATATTCAAGGTTAGGTTTGTCAGTATAGATAAGTGTAATGTACCTATTCACATTTATGAACACAAGGAAATCGGGCGCATTTAGCATTCATTAAATTTAATAAGAGCATATTGAAACGAACATTTTTTTCTATTTAGAATGTTTTCGAAATGTAATTTTTTTATAGCGTCCTCTTTTTTAAGTTAATGTAATTCAAAGAAAGATTTCTTTTCTTAAGTATAGAATATACATATAAATAATTTCTATATTCGCATAGTCTTTTGAACGTACAATTTTGTTGGTACACGGCATGTAATATTTACAAATTTATTTAAACAGATTTAATTCACATCATTGCTTTAACATAAATTACATTATTTTTACACAAAATGTCTAATGGTTAAAAAAGTAATACAGAAGATAAAATATAGGAATACATTTTATGCAGTTCTGAAGTATAAAAATAATTAAATTTTTTTAAACATAAAATGTACCTACCTTCTTGTAATCATGATTACAATACGAGATTTAGGAAAAATATAAATGTAACTATTCCAAAATGTAACAAACAATTTGGAGATAAAAGTTGCTTAAATCAAGCACTTTCACTATATAATAGAATGTCAATTAATATTAATAATTTTAGTAATTATAAGCATTTTAAATCTTATATAATGAACCAGATGAGTTTATTTTAACGATTTGAATTCCATATACAAAATTTATGTTTTGTTTTGTTTTCTCTTTTTATAATAATTCAATATTAGAACTGATCAGTGTAAACTTTAGATATTAAGGTATTATGAACTTATCACCTTCAACATAAGCAATTGCTTAAAGAAGGTGTCAAATAAATGTAACTATCACTTTATTGTATATATTCACTGTTTGTTTGTAAATAAATAAATAAATAAATATCAAATATCAAATAAGTTAACAAAACCTAAAAACGAGCTTAAACATAGAAATTAATTATTCTAAATTGTTGTTTTTACTGTAAATTGTAAAATTTGTAAATTGGTAAAGATTTCATAAAATATTTAATAATTTTTAGATTGTTCTTGAATAATTTTTCAATTTAACCTTTGAATGCACATTAAAGGTCGGAAAATAAATTAAAATATTTAGAAAAATGTTTTCAAAAATTATTTAAAATTAAAGAAATGGCAATATAGGTAATTAATAGCTCAAAATCTTATATATTAAAAAAATGTATGAAAACTTAAATCAGTCTGGCCGTCAACTTTACATTTAATTTTTTCAAGATTTTCCTTCACTCAAGCCTCTATAACTAGAGTTATATTTAACTTAGGCTGTTGAAACAAGTCTAAGAACATTCAGTGGCTTATGCTTTTTCTTTTGAACTATTAACTGATTAAATTCGTTGAGTTTGAGGAATGTTATATGCGCACAATAAACTTTACTTTCAATTTTTTCCAAATGCTGCTTCTCATTGACTCTTATCCATTAATTTAAAAACAAACAATTCACAAACAATAATAATATTATTATTTATATTAGCTAATATTGTCTGGAAGAAAGCACTGTAAAACTGTACACCCTGTATACCCTCTCATACATAGTCTATCCTAATGTTGCGAAACATATATTCTAATAAAAATTCTTTATCATTTCGATAAGTCTTTCAATTTTCGATATTATACTCATTTATTGATTTGTTAAAATATGTTTGTGTATTGATTCGATTGCACCTATAATTTTTTTTATATAAATAAATTATCTATTGCGAATTTTCGCAATGGGTGTACTAGTAATTTATTAAAAATGAGATACAATATAAGTATAGTGAACAAATATTAAATAATACTTTTTGAGTTATCACATATTTAAACATTTTTTTTTATTATTTATAAAATAAAATAATTATTAACCCACTTAATTATCATATCATAGATTAATATAGTAATGGAAAAATGTGATTGACAAATAAAAGTTATTTTTTTTCTTAAAGTTGTTACTTGACTTATTATAACTAATTTCAATCATGTTGCTCATTAATTAAATTAAGTGTTTTTAAAAGTTTTAATTATAATTTAAAAAGAACTTTTGTTTGAGTTTCAATATTTTTTTCAACATTTAAGTTTAAAACTAGTTTTGATTAGTATAATTGTTAATTATATTTATTTCTTATGTTATTCAAAAATATATGCCTACGATAGAAAATAAAAGATATATTTTTCTAAGTAATCAAAAAACAATAAACATATACGATATTATACAATAACACATACGAATAGAAACATATTACAATTAAATTATTTATTAGATATATAATACTAAAATACACTTAGACCATAATGTTTTAAACTTTTTTTAAATATAATAATTAATAAAAAAAATAGTTTGTATATAAGGTATTGAAAACATATTTAAAAGTTTTTTTTGATATATTAAATAAAATAGAATTCTAAAAATATTCATCATATGAAGTACCTATCTTTTTATTCTCTGAAATACAATTTAAATATTTTAAATAAATTGAAAAATGAAATGAAAACTATTCTAAATTGAAAATAATTCAACTGTACTGTGAAAAATAATTTAAAAATCAATCTTCTGAATGAATGTATTACAAAAAAAATATATGATTTTAATCATTAAAGTATATACTTTTAGTTATAAACCCTAAATTTAAAATACATTATTTTTCAAAAATATTCATGTAAAAATATACGTAATTTGATATAATCTTTCACAATCATTGTTGTCAAAATGTGGGGCACTAAATTTTTTTTATTGTTAATGTAAAAAATATTGTGAATTTGGAATAATAAAAAAAATTAACTTGGAAATCTTAACTTGAATTATTCAGAATGTTAGTGCACAGTAATAATTTTTCGTTTTGGGGTTTTTTTTACTAAATTTACGATAAGAACATGTAAGACTCATGTATATTTTTAAAAAAATGAATGTTTAATTAAATAATTATAGTAATCAGTACACATTAAATATAAGAATAAGTCATAAGTACTAAAGATAAAATATAACATACACACGTACACGCATAAACGTGCACACACACAGGTGACATTAAATACAAGGAGCAAAATTTTCAAACGGAAAAGAGAGGTGTTCTTATTGTCATTTTTTATGGATGATCAAAGGCGAGTGTAAAAATTACGCAGATCGTCTATGCAAAAGGACATAGTAAATTGTAAAAGTTTTATAATAATGTATTAATGTGTATAAGAAATTTAAATAAAATTAATACGAGTTAAAAAAAAGAAAGTTATTGTTATTTTAAAATATAAGTTGGTTACCTTATTCCATACCTAAAGAGTCAACCACGGCTTTCAAAAGGCAGACCGTTCAATCATTGGAGAGGTAATATTGTTAATTTATGATATAAAAAGTAATGATTTAAAACGTATAAATATTTCACACATAAATTAATATAATGCTATAATTTTAAGTCATTACACTCACCTAACAATATTGCACATCTCTGATTAAACAATTATGTACTTTATATTATGTGAAATATGTGTACATAAATAAACATAGTGGACTCTACAAAAAATACACAAAAATGTATTTATTTAAATTAAATTTTAATGTTATTTCCTATGTCCACCAAATTCCAAATTTAATGAAAACGTACAATGAACATTTTTATGACCATTATTATTAAAACTATTGTTTGGAAAATTAAGTAAACATTACATCGTTTTTTGTAAATATAAAATAAGGAATTTTCTATATTTTTATTTTATACGTATAAAATATTTTAATAAAGCACTACTAACATTTACCGTCCCTATAATTTTATCACTCTGGAAAGCTACCTATTATGCCTATTGAGAAATCCCCTTCTTGGAATATTTTTGTATACAAACTATTATACATAGACTTTTGTGTAAAGACTTGAGTTTCATATAAATATCTAATTTAATCGAAACTTATAGTTTAATTATTTATTAAACCTATTATTGATATTACCAGTACATGGAACTTATGAAGTTATTTCTAAAGAGGAATGAGTGTTTTATTTAGAAAATTGATAAGATACTTAAAAAGTACTTTTTGTATGCACCAATTACATAATATTTGCCTTAAGAAACAAACATTCGAATGATGATCGGAGTAAACCGTATCGTATTTAAGTTAAGGTCAAAATCGTGTTTGGAAAAAAAAAATAATAAAAGAAACAAAAATACATATCACTATAAAGTTAATATATTCCTTATTCTAGTTAGAGTCTAATATGAACACAGAAAAAAAAAAATTAATAGGATTTCTTGATAAAATAAACTAAATTGCAACTATTTTTTTTCCCATAAAAAACTTGTTCTAGATATTTTCCTAAAAATTGAATGAAATCAAAGGAAAAAATTAGGAACAAGTTTCTTTCAAGTTCCTTTCTAGCATTGATCATTAAGGATATATTTTTATTCCAGATAGTATACCTATACTCCTATACTGCAAAAAGAAGATCAATATACTATGAAAATTTAAAATCTTGTCATAATAAATCATTCAATATTATAAAATAAAACTTATAAACAAACTATAAAATACAGTATAGTTATTATAAATAATTTTCACATGTTTATTAATACATAAGTTAAACTATTTTTTGCCACTTGCAATAGTGTAAACTTTTTAGTCTTCTTTTTCCTAATCAATCATTATGATCATACTTCCATACATAATTCTTGCCACTTTCTTCTATCTATCGTCAAAATATGTCGATTGGAATCCGATTTAGCTTTTTGTGCGTCCTTTTTTACTTGATCTTCCCACCTTAACCGTCCTAAGGGTCTTTTCCCTTTAGGAGCCCCGCATTGTACCAGCCGAACTAGCGTTCCCTTTTTTCTCCATTTATGTCCTGCCTATTGGAGTCTTTTTCCTTTTGTTTCTCTAATAATATCAAGCATTTGATATAACTGTCTAAGTGTTCATTTTTCCGAATTCTCCGTTCTCGCGTAATTTCATCTAAACATGGATCGAACATTTTTCTTAATACCTTTCTTTCGAAGATTAAAATCTGATTTTGCTCAGCTTTTCGTAATGTCCCCGTTTGACTTAGGTACATACATTACCACTGGACGGATTAGAATAACTGTACCTTGAGATTCTTCGATATTGTTCTTGCCTTTAACACATTTTTTAATCCGTAGCGACATTTATTACTGGATTGGAGTCATGTTTTATTTTGGTAAGTTTATGGTTTTTTTTTTTTGTATCAAGATAAATCCCAGATATTATACCTTTTTACTCTCTTAAACTAGTATGATCCAACTTCTAGATTCGGGTATAGATGGTCAGCTAACTCTCCTCTCCACACGATCATATCTTCAGGTTTTCTAGCATTTATTTCTAAACCTATTCTTTTTGCTGTATCTAAAAAATTTTTTATCTTGCTCGATAAGATTTTCCTTCCTTTCCGCTAATAATAGTAGGTTATCTGTATAAGCCAGAATTCCTATTGTGCAACTGCCTAATTGTATTCCGTTGTATTTACAATGACTTTCCCTGATGACTTTTTCTAAAGCTATATTATATAATACAGGTGATAATGCATTCTTTTGCCTCAAACCACTCACTATTGATACCCTGTGTGATAAAATATTGCCTATTTTGATTATAATTTCCGTATGTAAGATATTTGCTCTCATCAAGTTGATTAGTTATCGTAGTAATTTGAACTGTTTTAATATATTCAAGAAAGATTCTCTATGTATACAATCGTATGCCTTTTGGAAATTGATGTACTGCACATAAACTTCCTTGTCGAACTCCTACATTTTCTGAAAAATTTGTTTCACAATAAAGATCTGGTTCTTTAGTGTACTGTTTTGTCTGAAACCTGTTTGATAATATGTTTTCTACCCATGGCTTAATTCTGCTTAATATGCATTTGAATAGAACTTTATAGGTCACGTTTAACATAGCGATACTTCTGTAATTATCACATATCTGCTTATCGCCTTTTTTTTGTGTATAGGATATTTCAATGCAGTTTCTCACTTCTTTGGAATCAGTTCCTTTTCCCAAATTTCATTTATTAATCCAGTTACATAGTGAAACAAATAATTTAATTCATTTTTTAGTAACTCACCAGGAATACCGTCTTCTCCCGGTGTTTTATTGTTATTTACATTTCTTATCTGTTCTTAAATTTCCTCTTTACTTGGTGCTAGACCTTATTATTATCATCCATATTTTCAAATTGAAATAGTCTATTCGGAATATTGTAGTTCAATAGCTGATTAAAGTAATCAGCTATTTTTAACTGTTTAGTCTATACTAATGTTAGTATATAGTCTATAAGATTTTATGATTTACGGCTTGTTAGCTAAATTTCTACAAAATTCAGTATAATCTTTACATGTCAGGTGTCGTAATAACTAAGAAAATTATCCGGTCAAAACTGATTTCTGACCTATATAAAAGGTTTAACTTCTTATTTCTTCTAGGATCCATTTCTGACTAAGAGAAATTGTCGTTTCAATTCATCAAAGTCTAGAATATCACTTGGTATCTAATAAAAGACAATTACTCATGTTATGCCTAAATATCGTTCCGTGATTCTTATTTAATAATATTATTAACAATTTTATACAAATATACCATCGAAGTTATATTTGTATATATTATATATAATATATTTGTTCCATTTTTCCATACTCTAAATGTTCCAATGATGTACATGTATGTTAGCAATAAAATGCAATATTATTATATTGTATAATATGTTTACAAATATCTTTTTTATAGAGTATCTGAGTTGCATTTTTTTATCAAGTGTAAAGTTCGTTATATCCACAACGAATATAATGGTTGAATATCATAAAATTGGTTATTAATCCAATAATAAATATTGTATACGTATTATGTAAATATAAAAACCCTGCATTTTCGTTTGGTCCTGAAATAATTAAAACTCATACTCGAGAACATATATTATTATTATTATTATGTAAATCGATGAGTGTTTCAGTGAAATACCTATCATAATATGAATCACATGGTACAATGAACGTTTGTAGCTGCATGGTTCAGAAAAAAATATCAATATATAAAATGGCTGTATATAATGTATGTACATGTGCCGTAAATCGGTGATATATGTGTATATTTGTATATATATATGTGTGTGTGTGTGTGTATGTGAATGGTACGGGCAAAGTATAAAATTTGGGCATTTTATTCAATGTACGGGCATTATATACATTGTCCAGACAGTATATAAAATGCTCTTCGTATATTGGGAAATATAGATAACGGATGATATGATTTAATGAAATGTGATAAATCGTAAAACATAGTTAAAATAAAGTCAAATTATTATCTGTAACTAATTTGTGTGTTCTTATCGTATTTTTACAATGGGGATGTCTGCTTATCCATATATTATACGTGTGTACGTGACATAATATATTATTACTATACTTACTGATTTATAAGTTATATTATATGAAGGTGATTATCGTGCAATCGACCTTTTACCTATTCTTAAAAATGAAATATTTAGTAACCGTGAATCGTTTGTATAGTGCAGGTTAATTCATTTATTGCGTACCTAATTACTTATTCAAATATGTAAAAGTTTAATGAAGATTTAAACAATTTGTTAAAAAAAAAAAAAAGTTCAAATACTTCATTTTTTATCAAGTTAAAATTTGATCAATTAATTTTACATAAAAATCAATTAAAAAAAAAATTCAAAGAAAAAGGAACCGAATGATTATAAACTTTTAAAAAAATATGACGTGTTAAAAGTTTCTGATGTTAATAAGTTAATTGTACCAGTATCTGAAAACAACGAAATTAAATATTATGTACATAATGAAGAGTTATTTGATGTTATACATAAGGTTCATTTATCGATTGGACATGGCTGACGAAACTGGATGGAACACGAGGTAAATACAAAATATAAAAATATCACTAGAGATATCAGGTAAAAGAAAAGGAAGCACAGCCAAGAAAGGATTGGTGGTGCAATCAATTATATCTACTGAGATGAATTAATCAATAATATAAATACATGTCAGTATTCATTGATTTATCATATTTCATTAAATCATATCATCTGTTATCTATATTGCCCAATATACGAAGGCCATTTTATATATTGTCCGGACAATGTATAAAATTTTCGGGCATTGTATAAAATGTCCAAATTGTATACTTTGCCCGTAACATGTACAATGGACATTAGAGGAAAATATATACAATTGTAGTAACGTCGTTTATTTTAATTACATGTGGTTATATTAAAATTAGTAAAATTAAAACGTGTCAGTCGCACACATTTATAAACAGGATACAGAAAATAATCAATAGCTTCCGAACGTTTGTATAACACAATAAATAGGAATTTATAATATTTATAATATAACTGCACGTAAAAGAAAATTATGTTACTATTTCATGCAACATTTATAATTTCTCTGAAAAAGGTTCGTTGTATAATTATGTCTTCTTTTTGTAAATACAAAAGTACCTATAAAAACTAGTCTTCTTGAAAAATTAGTTGTTCTCTCGGAAAATGTGTATAGAGATTGGATTGATAAGAACACACACCTCAATGTTGCCGATGTTTCAACAAAAGAAGAGACCGTTATGCGTTTATGAATTCTCATAAAATTGAATGCATTGATACTGGTAATGTAGAAGAAGAAAACAGCGAGTTAGACCCATCAGGAAAAAAAATTGTAAAATTTCTTAGTGTCCTCAGTAAGGCAGTGCATCAGCAATTAATTGAAAAGACTTGGAACAGCGTTACTCATATGAAAGTGTGGTCTCCAAGTTTCTCGTTGCTAATAATAAAAAAAAAAAAAAAAACATTGAAAAATTAATTTTTAAATAATATATAAAATAATTTTTTAAATTTAGATATTTTTAAATTATACGTTTTTTAAAATTTTTTTTTTGTCGTATAAATACATATATACATATATGTTCATAAATAAAGTTTAATAAATACAAATAATATAATAATAATTAGTTAATTAACTAATTTTTTTTTATTCTAAAAGTGCTTCTAATAAATGGCTTATGTGTATACTGTATATGTTACCGGCAATATGGATAATTCAGGTATTTTGCAAAATGCCTAGGCATTATGCAAATTGCCAATTTTTTTTTAAGCAAAGTACAAAACATTTTATTATATGTTATATTACATTAAAATTCTTATAATTTTTATACATTATTACTCATATTACAGACATTTAATTTTTATCTATTATTATATTATTATTATTAAATAAATATTTTATTTAAACTACTTTATACTTATTATAACATGTCGTAGAAAAGTGACATTTTGAAGTAAACAAAATATTATTTTTAGGGCAAATACACTTTTTATTCTGACACTTGGACTTACAAATACATTTTAATAACCGTTGGTCATTGGAAAAGTCATTTTATGATATTTACTCGTAAAAAAAATGACAGTTATTCCTCACTTAATTCTTGATAGTCAAATTATCCAGCCCTCCACTTCTGTCACCTACCTTGGCCTCAAACTCGATCCTAAATTAAGATGGGTTCCACATTATCAATATTTAAGTGGCATAATTTCACGATGGTCCAACCTCTTTCGAGCTACAGCTAGCACCAACTGGGGTTCACATCCATCATGCTTACTAACAATCTACTATTCTGTCATCAGATTTAAGGCCGACTACGACTCCTTTCTCTTCGCTTCCGCTTCTATCACGCATAGAAAAAAACTTAATTCCATTATGTCATCTTGCCTCCGTACCATAATCTGGGCCATCAGCTCCTCTCCGTTAGCTAGTCATGAGGTGGAATGCGCCTGCCTCCCTTTAGAACTTAGAAGTCGTCAATTAGCTGGTAAATTTTTACTCAAATGCTTATTATCTAACTATCACACCCTTTACTAAATGTTTGTGACTATTAAAAATATGTGGATCTATGTTCTTAAAACTCTACCTATTCTTGATTTTGTTGCTTTCTCATTCTCTGATTTTTTTCCACTCGTTTATCGCTTCAATCTCCGGCTACAAATTTATGACACTCCATACCCTGCACTCTTTTTTACCCTTGTAGTAACTATTTCTCCCAACTTTCTTGGTTATACTCCGAAAAAACTATCTCGTCTCCCTCAATCCCTGGTTGATTTATTATTTAATGAATTTATACAGTCTAGTTTTCCTAATTCTCTCTTAATCTTTACAGATGGATCTGTTTCAGTTAACTCTGCCGATTTCTCCTTTTTTATCCTTGCGCTTAACTTATCTACCGCTAGTAAACTCGATGCTCATGCATCATCTTTCACTACAGAATGTTACGCTATAATAAGCGCCTTACAATTCACTTTTTTTTCTCAAACCTGGTTCTTTTCTTATAGTTTCCGATTTTCAATCTTGTCTCTCTGCCATATCCTCTGACTCGTTCAAATCATTCTTATTTCCCCTCGTCTTTATTATAAAATCCTTAATTTATCGCCTCAGCAATGAGGAAAAAAATCGTTAATTTTTGTTGGGTACCTAGACATGTAGGTATCTCGGTTAACGAGCGAGTTGATCACCTAGCATTTTACACCAAATCCCACATTAATATTTCTTCTTTTAAGCTACCTTCCTCTGATATTCTACCTATCCATTATAAATTACTCCGCAACGCCTGGCAATCCAAATGGGACTTCCTCCCACCACATTACGCGATATGGCAACGGAAGATCATCTCCAAAATTCCTCGTCATCCATGGTTCAAAGACCTAGATCTATCTAGGCATTTTATCGTGAGCTTCACCCGTCTTCGGCAAGGATACAGCTTACTTACTTAGATACAAAGATAATTATTAGATATATGAATATATTTAGACACAAAAACTTAGATACAATACTTCCACATAACTCCTTCAAGCTAGACCTCCATTCCTCTCCCCTTTGCACTCTACACCAGTTATAAACCATTTGTGATTTTGAACATATAATCTTTAACTGTCCTACTCTTTCTTCCAATAGATTGATTTTTTTTTTCACTTTTTTCATCTCTAGGCTATATTTCACCCGATTCCAACCTTCTTCTCAACTCTCGGTTAACCCCTATTATCCAGTCCATCATTAACTTCATCCTCACTGCTGGCTTCCTAATCTAATTATATTAAAAAAATAATGTAAATATTGTATTATAATAATTGTATTGCTATAATGTTTTAAATAAAAGCAAATTAAAAAAAAAAAAAAAAAACCCTTGGTCAATTCTTGTGAATTCAATTTTTATCAACTCATTATACAGATCATCGGATAAAAAACTAATATTAGTGGCCAATTTTATTTAAAAAAAATTGTAGTTTATTATAAAAATTTTCCTTCATATAAATCGTATGCATATACTGTAGTTGCAACACCAAAACGAGACACAAAAATAACGATATTATAATAAAATTATTAGTACATTCAATATTGTATCTCAGAATTATTATTATAGTCGTAAAAGAATATTAATCTTTATTGCGTTAAATCGTGAGCGCACATTTATGATAAACGATAAGTAAAGTCGTTGGTAATAGAGAATGTCCAATTTCGTTAGTTTTCTTCATATTACCTATTCTACATTTATTGCATTATACATAATACCTAAGCAAAGCTCGTATTATGTATATTTTCGAGTGATTTTTGGCATTTTGCAAAATACCGGATTATCCATATTATTGATAACATATATTTATATATATTAAAGACATAATTGTATATATTAAACACTAAGAAAGTGATTAATAGCAAATTAACAATCATCAATATACAATAATAATACAATGACGTAATTTATTCTCTCTCTTTCTTTCTCAATATATATGAAATTAATATACAATGTGTTGTGTGTATTTAATAATAATGGAACTTCCACTATTTGTTTCGTGGACGCAAAAGGAATTTAATAAGGTAGTATTACTGTAATTGGTATGTATATGTCTGTGTGTGCAATAGTATTGTATATAATATTCGTGTTTCGTCGAAACGTCGCAATGTGTCTGTAAAAAATCAAATAATCATAGACGATATTTATACATACTATAGTCATACATTGGAATTCCATCGTTTATCGACATTCAAAGAACACGAAATCATAAAATTTCGATTGCAAAAATCCGTATAGCATGACATTTTTTTAACATTATTTAACATTTCAATATAAGGGCTGTACAACAAGAAAGATGAACAAGTCCCTATGACCTATTACAATCATCAGACATCAAAAGCAACTGGATCATATATACATAGTGGATCATTGTAATCATAAATTATAAGTTATAACCAGGGTTCGGATTTTATAGCATTTGCTACTTGTTATAGGATATAGATAAAGATAGCAGAGTGAGTTCTTCATTTGGGTTATTAACCAGAGACTCCAAATTATAAATTTAATTGTGTTATTTTTTGCATATTTGAAATATTTTAGATTTTTATTGCTATTTTTGAAGTTTTAATGATATTTTTTGCTAATGTATATGATTTTATGCTTTATTTTTATTTCTCATAAATTTCGTTCATATTGAATGAAAAATAGTATTTATTTATGTGAATCCAAAAATTTCCACATTTTTGTTTCATATTGATAATTGATAAATAATATGGTATTTACTATTTAACATGTTACTAGAATCTATTTTTAAGTAGCTTGGAGATATCAAATCTATATATATAAAAATTTCGTGTCACGATATATGTTTGCGATAATCTCCGAAACTACTGGACCGATTTTGATGAAATTTTTTACACCATGTGTAATTTGGTCCAACTTAAAATATAGGATAGTTTTTTTTCAAATTTTTTAATATTTTAAATATTTGAATTAACTTTTTAATAAATGTGTATAATTGCATGGTGTATTTCGGTGTATTTCTATCACCGGAAACATCGATGAAAATGAACTAATTGAGAGTGTCTTTCCGGATATATTGAATTATTATTTAGATCATAATTGGCTCTGTAATCGTGCTATTTTGGCAGCAAGAAATGTTGATGTGAACGAAATTAACTTCCATATACAACAGATTTTGCCCGGTGATTTGATGTCTTTTAAATCAATCGACACAGTTATTGATGAAAACGAAATCGTAAACTTTCCAACTGAATTTTTGAATTCTCTGGATTTGCCAGGAATGCCACCACACAACCTTCAATTGAAAATTGGTTCACCAATTATTCTTCTACGTAATTTAAACCCACTTCAATTATGTAACGGTACACGTTTAGTCATAAAAAAAATGACCGAAA